>NW_009952888.1:15915-26940 GCF_000747805.2 Chaetura pelagica | reverse complement strand
CAGCTTGGTAGCTCTCCTCTGGACATGCTCCAGCAACTCAACATCCTTCTTGTAGCGAGGGGCCCAGAACTGCACACAGTACTTGATGTGTGGCCTCACCAATGCCAAGTACAGGGGCACGATCACCTCTCTACTCCAGCTGGCCACACTATTCCTGATGTAGGCCAAGATGCTGTTGGCCTTCTTGGCCACCTGGGCACACTGCTGGCTCATGTTAAGTCAGCTTTCAACCAGCACCCCCAGGTCCTTCTCCACCATGCAGCTTTCCAACTACTCATCCCCAAGCCTGTAGCTTTGCATGGGGTTGTTATGACCAAAATGCAGAACCTGGCACTTGGCCTTGTTAAACCTCATACAATCAGCCTCGGCCCACCGATCCAGGCTCTCCAGGTCTCTCTGCAGAGCCTTCCTACCCTCAAGCAAATCGACACTTCCTCCCAGCTTAGTGTCATCTGCAAACCTACTTAGGAAGCCCTCAATCCCCTCATCTAGGTCATTAATAAAGATATTGAAAAAGACTGGACCCAAAACTGAGCCCTGGGGGACTCCACTGGTGACCAATTGGATCCAGCTCCATTCACTACAACTCTTTGGGCTCAGCCAGCCAGCCAGGTTTTTTACCCAGCAGAGTATGTACCTGTCTATGCTACGATTCATCAACTTCTCTAGGAGAATGCTGTGAGAGACAGTGTCAAAGGCCTTTCCAAAGTCCAGATAGACAACGTCCACAGCTCTTCCCTCATCCACCAGGCAGGTCACCTGATCATAGAAGGAGATCAGGTTAGTCAAGCAGGACCTGTCTTTCCTGAACCCTTGCTGGCTGGGTCTGATCCCATGGCTATCCTGCACTTGCCATGTGAGTGCACTCAAGATGAGCCTCTCCATGATTTTCCCTGGTACCGAGGTCAGGTTGACAGGCCTGTAGCTCCTAGGATCCTTCTTTGGGCCCTTCTTGTAGATGGGCATCATATTGGCAAGCCTCCAGTTGTCTGGGAACTCCTCTGTTATCCAGTACTGTTGATAGATGATAGGCAGAGGCTTGGCAATCTACTCTGCCAGCTCTCTCAGTACCCTTGGGTGAATCCCATCAGGCCCCATAGACTTCTGAGTGTCTAGGTGCTGCAGCAGGTCTCTGACTGCATCCTCCTGGATTATGGGGGGGTTGTTCTGCTCTTCATCCTTATATTCCAGTCACTCCAGTCAGGAAAAGGGCAGGAAAGGGCTGACAGAATTGGAAAAGTGAATGAATGGTTGAAGAAGTGGTGCCATAGTCAGGGCTTTGGCTACCTAGACCATAAAGCTCTTTTTGCTAAACCTGGTCTGCTGGGGGGCTCATGGGGTCCACCTGTCAGAGAAAGGGGAAAAGGCCTTTGGTCAGAGGCTGGCCAATATAGTTAGGTCTTTGAACTAGGGATGCTGGGGGAGGAGATCCTCAGCTCATTCCACACCCACCATGGTAAGGACAGAGCTACTAACAGATGCCTTGGGCCTGGAAAAGGATCATGGGCCAACAAGGAAACACATGAGACTGCTTTGAAGAGGGCACATCTCAAAGGCCTCTGTGCAAATGCACAAAGCATGAGGAATAAACAAGAGGAGCTGCACACATTGGCATGCCTGCAGGGTTATGTTATTGGGATTACTGAGACATGGTGGGATGGCTCATATGACTGGAGCGTGTGGATGGCTCAGTATAAACTGTTTGGGAAGGACAGGGATGGCAGAAGAGGAGGGGGTGTTGCCCTCTACATCAATGACCAGCTGGAGTCCATGGAGCTCCATCTGGGGATGGATGAGGAGATGATGGAAACCCTCTGAGTCAGGATTAAAGGGAAGTCAGGGGCAGGAGATATAGTGGGGGTCTGCTACAGGCCAACCAATCAGGATGACCAAGTGGATGAGTCCCTCTTTAGACAGATAGGAGCTGCTTCACACTCTCAAGCCATGGTCCTCATGGGGGACTTTAATCACCCCGACATCTGCTGGAGGGACAACACAGCAAAGCACCAGCAGTCCAGAAAGTTCCTCGAGTGCATTGATGACAACTTCCTCCTTCAAATGGTAGAGGAAGCAACCAGAAATGGAGCTTTGCTGGACCTTGTTCTCACCAACAGAGATGGGCTGGTGAGTGATGTGAAACTCAATGGGAGACCATGCTGCAGTGACCATGACACCGTAGAATTCAAGATCCTTAGGGCAATGAGAAAAGTATGAAGTAAGCTGAGAACACTTGATTTTAAAAGGGCAGACTTCAATGTCTTCAAGGATCTGCTTAGTAGGGTGGAATGGGACAAATCCCTGGATGGGAAAGGAGCCCAGGAAAGCTGGTCCATTTTCAAGAAACACTTCCTGCGTGCCCAGGACCAATGTATCCCATTGAAGAGGAAGGCAGGCAGGAGTGCCAAGAGGCCTGTGTGGATGAGCCGGGAACTCCTGGACACACTTAGGTGTAAAAACAAAATTTACAGAGGGTGGAAGCAAGGCCAGATACCCTGGGAGAAGTACAGAAGAGTAGTTAGAGAAGCAAGAGATCAGGTTAGGAAAGCAAAAGCACAGGGAGAATTGGATCTGGCAAGGGTAGTTAAGGGCAATAAGAAATGTTTCTGTAGGTACATTAATGATAAAAGGAAGACTAGGGAAAATGTGGGCCCACTTCAGAAGGAAACAGGAGAGCTGGTCATCCAAGATGTAGAGAAGGCTGAGGTACTCAATGACTACTTTTCCTCAGTCTTCACCAGCAAGGACTCTGGTCAGCCCCCCATGTTACAGAAACAAAAGGCAGGGACTGGGAAAAGGAGGATCCCCCACTGTAGATGAAGAGGAGGTTTGAGACCACCTAAAGGTGAACAAGTCCATGGGACCTGATAGGGTTCCCCTGGCTCCTGCAAGAACTGGTGGATGAAGTTGCAAAGCCACTGTCTATCATATTTGAGAAGTCATGACAGTCTCGTGAAGTTCCTGATGATTGGAAATGGGGAAACGTAACCCCCATTTTCAAAAAAGGAAAAAAAGAAGACCCAGAGAACTACAGGCCAGTCAGTCTCACCTCTGTGCCTGGCAAGATCATGGAGCAGATCCTCCTGAAGATCCTGCTAAGGCACGAGAACAACAAAGAGGTGATTGCTGATAGCCAACACAGCTTCACTAAAGGCAAGTCCTGCCTGACTAATTTGGTGGCCATTTACAATAGGGTTACAGCCTCGGTGAACAAAGGCAGAGCAACAGATGTCATCTACCTGGACCTGTCCAAAGCCTCTGACACTGTCCCGCACAACATTCTGGTCTCAAAACTGGAACAATAAGGATTTGATGGATGGACCACTTGTTGGATAAGGAACTGGCTGGATGGTCGCACCCAAAGAGTTGTGATCAATGGCTCGATGTCCAAATGGAGATGTGTGACGAGTGGTGTTTCTCAAGGATTGGTACTTGGACCAGTGTTATTTAACATCTTTGTCGGCGACATGGACAGTGGAACTGAGTGCACCCTCAGCAAGTTTGCTTATGACACCAAACTGTGTGGTGAAATCAACATGCTGGAGGGAAGGGATGCCATCCAGAGGGACTTTTTGACAGGCTCAAGAAGTGGGCTTGTGCAAACTGCATGAAGTTCAACAAGGCCAAGTGCAAGGTTCTGCACCGGGATTGAGGCAATCCCATGCACAAATACAGGTTGGGAGGAGTAAGGATTGTAGATAGCCCAGAGGAGAAAGACTTGAGGGTAGTGGTGGACCAGAAGTTTAACATGAGCCGTCAATGTGTACTTGCAGCCCAGAAAGCCAACCATGTCCTGGGCTGCATCAAAAGAAGCATAGCCAGCCAGTCTAGAGAGGTGATTCTCCCCCTCTACTCTGCTCTGCTGAGACCCCACCTGGAGTACTGTGTCCAATTCTGGAGTCCCCATCATAAGAAGGACATAGAACTCCTCGAGTGTATCCAGAGGAGAGCCACGAAGATGATCAGAGGGCTGGAGCACCTCCCCTATGAAGATGAGGAACTTGGGATTGTTCAACCTAGAGAAGAGGAGGCTCCGTGGTGACCTTATAGCAACTTTCCAATATCTGAAGGGGGCCTACAAAAAATCTGGGGTAGGGCTTTTTACACAGGTGTATAGTGAGAGGACAAGGGGATATGGTCTGAAGCTTAAAGAGGGGAGATTCAGGTTGGACATTAGGAAAAAGTTCTTTCCTGTGAGGGTGGTGAGATGCTGGAACAGGTTGCCCAGGGAGGGTGTGGATGCCCCCTCCCTGGAGGGGTTCAAGACCAGGTTGGATGAGGCCTTGAGCAACCTGTTTTAGCAGGAGGTGTCCCTGCCCATGCAGGGGGTTTGGAATTAGGTGATCTTTAAGGTCCCTTCCAACCCAAACCATTCTATGATTCTATGATTCCATCTCAGGAGGACGAGTACCCTGAGGGCAACTGGCCTGACTATTAAAAATGGAGGTGAAGAAGGCATTAAGTATCACAGCCTTTTTTTCATCCCTTGTACCACTGCCCTTCATACTGCTGTGGTTTCGACCATTTTGCCTGCTTAATTGCAGCACACGTCTCACAGTGGTGGATATCCTATGCAATAGCATCCATGGTTAAGTAGTCCACCCCTCAGTCACGAGGCCATCTGTATGTTGCATCTCTTCCCTGATGACCTAAAGTGTTATGGACCCATCAAATAAAAAAGAGTTCACCCTTATGTTCCCAATCCGAGTCTATGTGGAACACTTGAGCAGCCTCATCTCCTCATTGCTGTGTTGATCAGTGGCTTGACTAAGAGGTACATGTGCATCTACATGACACACTTTTACAACCAGTTTCTGTATCTGAGCTGCAACCCAAATAGGTTTACCTTTTTGCTGCCAGTTGTTCTGCTGCCCCTGCTTTAGCCAACCCCACAAGGCGTTTGCTGCCATCCACAAGTCAGTGTAGAGATAGAGTCTTGGCCACCCCTCTCGCTCAGCAATGTCCAAAGCCAGCTGGATGGCTTTCGTCTCTGCAACCTGACTCGATTCACCTTCTCCTTCAGCTGCTTCTGCACCTAGTCATGTAGGACTCCACACGGCAGCTTTCCACTTCAGCCAGTTCCCTGCAAGATGACAGGAGCCATCACTGAACAGAGCAAAGAATTTCTCAGTCTCTGGTAGATGATCATATGGTGGAGCTTCTTGAGCCCATCTCACCACTTCCTGTGGTGACATTCCAAAGTGTGTGCCTTCTGGCCAGTCTGTAATTGCTTCTATGATTCCTGGATGATTAGGGCTTCCTATTTGAGCCTGCTGGGTAATTAAAGCAGTCCATTTACTCCATGTTGCATCAGTTGTATGATGGATAGGAGAAAGGTTACTCTTGAACATGAAGCTCACTACTGGCAATCTCATAGAGAGGGTTCAAAATTTGACTGTAATCAGGAATGTGCATTTTCCAGAAATCAACAGTTCCTATAAAGGTTTGAATGTCCTTTTTGTTAGTTGGTGGGGCCACAGCTGTTATTTTGTTAATCATGTCCATTGGGATCTGGCGACATCCATCTTGCCATCTAATTCCCAAGAACTGTATCTCCAGCTTGTACTGAAGTTCTAGCATTTTCAGCACAGCAATACTGAGCAGTGGTGTAACCTCATTCAGGCCATGATAGTCCACTGTTAGCCTCCACTCACCATCAGGCTTTCACACTGGCCCAATCATAGAATCATAGAATCATAGAGGTTGGAAGGGACCTCTGAAGATCATCGAGTCCAACCCCCCTGCTGCTGCAGCAGGAACACCTAGGGCAGATCACACAGGAACACATCCAGACGGGTCTTGAAAGTCTCCAGTGAAGGAGACTCCACAACCTCTCTGGGCAGCCTGTTCTAGTGCTCCGTCACCTTCACAGTAAAGATGTTTTTCCTCATGTTGAGGTGGAGCTTCCTGTGTTGTAGCTTGGTGCCATTTCCCCTCGTTCTCTCACAGGGCTCCACTGAAAAGAGACAGGCCCATTCTTGTCATCCACTCTTCAGATATTTGTAGACATTAATAAGGTCCCCTCTCAGTCTTCTCAAGACTGAACAGCCTCAAGTCTCTTAGCCTTTCCTCATTGATATGGCCCAGATTTAACAACCCAGGAAGGTTAGAACTGGACCTGTTGCTTTCTAATCTCCTGCTGCGATAGGGGAGCCTAGGTGCAGCTGAATCCAGTCCTGTATGTGTTACAACTCAGACTGGGCAGCCCAGGGAGATTAGGACTGAACCCCCTTGCTTTCTAGACTTCCTTCAGAGAGGAGCCTAGGTGCAGCTGGGCCCAAAATCCTTCTCTCAGACCTGGTCTTTTCCCAGAGAGAGTAAATGTATTACAGTCTGAGTAAAAGCTCGACCATCCAGTACCCCTTGATCAGATTAAGGTCCAGTGACATGCAAAGTCTGTTTATAACAAATAACACATTATTATACCAGTAGAAGTTAATATTGAACAACCTTTCAAACAAAAAACACCCACATATATATATTAAACAAGGAAAAGGGGATGAAAAGAAAAGGCAGTAAGACAATAAAGAGAGAGAGTGTGAGAACAGGAAAATCACCGGTCCTGGATCCAGCGTCATCAGTCCAGCCAACAGGGGAGGGTCGGTGTCGATAGTTGATGTTGATGAAACTCCCAAAGCCCACCATTGCAGCTCCCTCTTTTATAGGCCTATAATCTTGATTTCACAACGATGAGCATGTCTGATTGAGCCATACCTGTCAGCAGCTGGAGCAGCGGACCTATGCCCCCTCCACCCCTAGATCCTTGTGCTTATCTCAATCATTGTCGTTATCTCAACTGTTATCTATGCACGACAGAGGGTGTATGCAGGCCATCACTACAGTCTCCATCCTCCCAAGCAGGTCTTTTGGGATGCATATGAAACTTTGTTCAAGGGGCTACAATGGGATTTCTCAGGCACCATTTCCCAAAATAGGTCCTGAGGGCTGGTCCCTCACACTCATATGACAGATGTTCCTGCCCCTTAATCATCCTTGTAGCCCTCCATTGGACTCTTTCCAGCATATCCCTATCCCTCTTGAACTGGGGAGCCCAGAACTGGACACAATACTCCAGATGTGGTCTTATGAGGGCAGAGTAGAGGGGGAGGAGAACGTCCCTTGACCTGCTGGACACACTGTTAATACATCCCAAGATACTATTGGCTCTATTGGCCACAAGGGCACATTGCTGTCCCATGGATATCTTGTCGTCTACCAGGACTCCAAGGTCCTTCTCCACAGAGCTGCTTTCTAGCAAGTCAGCTCCTAATCTGTATCGGTGCATGGCGTTTTTTCTCCCCAGGTGCAGGACTCTACACTTATTCTTGTTGAACCTCATTAGGTTCATCTTTGCCCAGCTCTCCTGCCTGTCCAGATCTCGCTGAATGGCTGCACAGCCTTCAGGTGAATCAGCCAATCCTCCCAGTTGTGTATCATCAGCAACCTTGCTGAGGATACACTCTATCCCCTCATCCAGGTTGTTGATGAAGATGCTGAGTTAGACTGGGCCCAGTACCCCTGGGGGACACTACTAGTCACAGGTCTCCAACTGGACTCTGCAGTGTTGATCACAACCCTCTGGGCTCTGTTGTTTAGCCAGTTCTCGATCCATCTCACCATCCACTCTTCTAATTCACACTTCCTGATCTTATCCACAAGGATATTATGGGAGACAGTGTCAAAAGCCTTGCTGAAGTCAAGACAGCATCCACTGTTCTCCCTGGATCATTCTGTCACACCATCATATAAGGCTATCAGATTAGTCAGACATGATTTCCCCTTGGTGAATCCATGCTGGCTACTCCTGATAACTTTCTTTTCTTCCATGTGCTTAGAGATGACCTCCAGAATAAGCTGTTCCATCATCTTTCCAGGGACGGAGGTGAGGCTGACTGGTCTGTAGTTACCTGGGTCCTCTTTCTTGCCCTTCTTGAAGACTGGAGTGACATTAGCTATCCTCCAGTTTCCTAGGACTTTTCAAATACAATGGAGAGCGGTTACTTCTGCCAGCTCCCTCAGCACACATGGGTGGATCCCATCAGGGCCCATGGATTTGTAGATGTCCAGTGTCCTTAACTGATCTTTAAGCCAATCTCCTTCAATCAAGGTGAAGTCTTCCTCACTCCTGACTTCTTCTGTGGTCTGGAAGGTTTGGGAATACTGTGGGTTGGCCTTAGCGATAAAGAATGAGGCAAAGAAGGCATTAAGGAACTTCACCTTCTCCATATTCTCTGTCACCAGGGCACCCGCTTCATTCAGCAGTGGGTCCACATTTCCTCTGGTTTTCCTTTTACCTCCAATGTACTTGAAGATGCCTTTCTTGTTGTCCTTGACTTCCCTTGCCAGTTTTAATTCTAAGGAGGCCTTAGCTTTCCTTGTTGCATCCCTACACTCTCTGTCCACATTCTTTTATTCATCCCGAATGGTCAACCCCTTCTTTCATGATCTTTAAATTTCTTTCTTCCACTTGAGTTTGTTCAGAAGTTCCCTGCTCAACCATGCAGGTCTCCTGGCTCTCTTACTTGATTTCTTACTCTTTGGGACACTTCAATCTTGAGCTTGGAGGAGGTGATGCTCGAATATTAACCAACTTGCTTGGGCCCCTTTTTCTTCCAGTACCCTATCCCATTGGGTTTCTCCAAGAAGTTCCTTGAAGAGGCCAAAGTTAGCTCTTCTGAAATCCAGGGTTTTGACCCTGCTAGATGCTTGGTACCTGCTGCACATGATTCTGAACTCTACCATCTCGTGGTCACTGCAACCAAGGCTGCCCCCAACCTTAATGTCTTCTCTCAGTCCTTTGTTTGTCAATACTAGGTCTAGTAGTACAACGCTCCTTGTTGGTTCCTCCACCACCTGAGTCAAAAGTTATCATCAATACACTGGAGGAACTTCCTGGACTGTACCTGCTTGGATGTGTGGTCTTCCCAGCAGATATCAGGGTGATCGAAGTCCCCCATGAGGACCAAGGCCTGTGATTGTGAGGTGAGTCTCAGCTGTCTGTAGAAGGCCTCATCAACATCCCCATCCTGATCTGGTGGCCTGTAAATAAACACCCACAACAGTGTTCCTCATATTTCCCTGCCCCTTAACCTTTACCCATAGGCTCTCAACCTGCCCTCCATCCACCTCCAGAGAGAGCTCAATACATTCCAGTTGTTCTCTCACATAAAGAGCAATTCCTCCACTTCGCCTTGCTGGCCTATCTTTCCTAAAAAGGAAGTACCCATCCATGACAACATTCCAGTTATGTGAGCTATCCCACCATGTCTCAGTGACTGCAATGAGACTGCACACAGATCTCTAGTTCTTCCGGCTAATTCCCCATGCTGCTTGCATTAGCGTACAAGCATTTGAGAAAGGGAAAAATAAGACTGTTGAAGGGTGAGTGAGTCCTGCTGATCACTTCTTGGCTCTCCAATTACCGGATCAGCTTATGGATGGGGATCACAGAGTCTCTGTCAGTACAATATTGTCATCTATGCACTGTTGAAGTAGCAATTGGCACCTGCTGGTCTTCAACGTTTACCAACCCCACTAGAGAAGGGTCATCTGAAAGGCCAGGCAAAGTATGCAGCTGTTCAGTGTCCTCAGTCTCTACAGCTGCTATACCAAAGGCCCACAATACCCTTTAAGGTCTCAGAAATATCCTTTTTTGAGACAGTCTATGCACAGGATGCACGGAGCATCTGGGCTAGTCACAACAGGGTGCATTTGCCACTCCTTACCAGTGAGGCTCACATTGACCTCTACAATAGTCAGTTCTTGAGATCCTCCCATCACTCCAGAAACTGACAGAGTCTGTCCCTTTAAGATTCGATGGTGTGGGAAACTGTTCTTTTCTTCCCCACATACGTCTAAAAAAAATGCCTTTTAAGCCAGCGAAGGCCTCTCCTGATTATTCCCAGCTAATGGACTAAAACAGACTTGCTTCTCAAGGCTTGCATTTTTTAATTATCTTAAGGCAGTCCTGGGGCTCGTGGTTCGTGCTATCTGACTGAGGAATTTGAGGAGTCCAAGGCATCCCCAAAGTCCTGCTCCCTCAAAGGGGGAGCATCCTTTTGTTTTAACTGCTCTCACAGATGTTCAATCTCTTGTTGTAGCCCCTCATTTTCCTGTTGCAGTTCTGCATACTCCTGTTGCACCTTTATACATTTTTGCTGCAGCCCTGCATACTCTCGTCGCACCTTTGTCTGCAGCTCCTTATACGCCTGTTGTGACCCTTCATTCACTTGTTGCAACCTATAACATTTTTGTTGCCACCCTGCATTTTCTTGTTGCAGCCTTGCAAACCCTTTCTCAAAACCTTGCTGCAGCCCTATGAACTCTTGCCGCCACTTTTCCCCATCGTTCCACGCAACCGTGGCCAGGATAAAGAAACAGTGGGCATTAATATAATCTATCCCATATTTCTTGATACCCTTTTTTAAGCCTCTAGGAAAAGGGAAATCCGTATCCAATCTTATAAGGTTATCTGCAATGATATGGAGGTCTCCCTTCATATAGGCCCCTTGAGTCCACATAAATTCTCCAAAGGTTGGAATGTACTGGTGCCCTTTAAGGTAATCCCAGAAGGGCTGCACAAGTGCATATTTGTGCAGTTCCTCCTCAAACAGAGAAGGTGATGAAGATGACCTGTCCTGAACCTTGATATTTTCTGCATCAGTGGCAACTTTTGCATGAGTGGTATCTTCTGCATGAGTGGTATTTTCAGCACAAGCAGCCTCAGCATTGGTAGCCTCAGTGTTTATTTTTATAACAATTGTAGTAGCTTGCTTTTATTGTTTGTTTGTTTATCTGTTAATTAGCAATTGAGAACATGGTATGGGGGCTCCAAAAGACCCTCAATATTCCGCTTCTGACACCAAAATGTCGCGGGCCGGTACCAGGGGCTACCAGCTGTCAGGATGTTTTCACGACTTCCCCCCCCAGTGTGGAGAGGTTTGTGAATGAGACCAAGGGTCACATGTGGCTCTTGCCTCTCACAGAGGAACGGCCACTGCAGGACTGTATCTTAGAGGGTAGATTAGA
>NW_009952888.1:7043-15746 GCF_000747805.2 Chaetura pelagica | reverse complement strand
AGCCGGGGGGGCCCGGCTTCCCGGTAACCGGGTCAACCACTCTCAGCAGCAGCAGCTGTGGCAAGCACGGCTCTAGTCTTGAGGCAGGTGGCAAACGCAGGCTGGGCAAGCTCCTACTTTGGTTCGGTTTAGTTTAGGCTGGGCAGGCAGCAAAACTCGGGAGCGGGCAGGACTTAGCGAGTGGGCTTGAATCCCCATGGAGCAGGCAGGGTCCCCGGGGAGCGGGCACGATCCCCGCAGAGCAGGCACAGGCCCCCCCCTCCCTTTCCGCTTCTCCGGGCAGCGGGCACGGGGCAGCCCCTCCTTTCCTCTCGGCTCCTCCAGAGCCTGGCATTCCAGGCAGGTTCTGGTACTGCAGCGGGGTCTGCTGGTTAGGCAGAGAGCACCGGCCAGCAGATCTTGCCCTCTTTTATAGATCATAAATCACTGTTCAAGAAAGTACCACAGTTCAAATTAGCCAATTAGCACTGGCCAGGTCCATACTCTGTCAGAGGCAGTCTTTAATCTATTGTCCATTTTTCTGCCAGTTATCATAACCCTTATGCTCTTTTCTTGCTGTGGCCTTATCTGGTAGAGCAAGAGGCCTGTTCCAGTCTGTCCTTGGCTAAATCAGCAAAAAGACACCGCTCTTGCTTTGCTGGCTTGAAAGGCATTTTGTTTAGTCTTATGTGGGGCGAGAGAAGACAACGTGGAAGACTCTGGATTTCCTTGCTTGCATCTGTAATTAATAAAGGAGACACTTTTAAACTTATGCAGTTTATATTCTGTTGCCTATTATTCATGGAGAGACCTGGGATAACAAATGATGCACTGAGCAGAGCCAACCTAACCATTTGGAAGAACAGTCACAGCAGGAAAAGCAAGGGGAGTGTGGAAGAGCAGGGGATGATAACAGCCTCACTTCTCAAAACTGCTTCTTCTGAGGAGAGAGCCAACCACATCCTGGGCTGCAATCAAAAGGAGGGCCAGGGAGGTGATTCTGCCCCTCTACTCTGGTCAGACCACACTTGGAGTACTGCATACAGTTCTGGTGCCCTCAGCACAAGAAAGATTTGGACCTGTTGGAGAGGGTCCAGAGAAGGGCCACCAAGATGATCAGAGGCACCTCTCCTATGAAGACAAGCTAAGAGAGTTGGGGCTGTTCAGCCTAGAGAAGAGAAGGCTCCAGGGAGACCTTATAGCGGCCTTCCAGTACTTGAAAGGGGCCTACAGGAAAGCTGGGGAGGGGCTTTTCATCAGAGAAGATAGTGATAGGACAAGGGGTAACGGTTTTAAGCTGAAAGAGGGGAGGTTTAGGTTAGATGTTAGGAATAAATTCTTCACTAGAAGGGTGGTAAGGAACTGGAATGGATTGCCCAGGGAGGTTGTTGATGCCCCATCCCTGGAGGTTTTTAAGGCCAGGTTGAACGAGGTTTTGTGCAACCTGGTCTAGTGGTAGGGTTCCCTGCTCATGGCAGGGGGGTTGGAACTAGATGATCTTTAGGGTCCCTTCCAACCTTAATGATTCTACGATTTTATGATTCTATGATTCTATTATTAAGTTTCCTTAGATATTTTTGAATGCATACACGCATGAGGTAAGGGTAATGTTGGGATTGAGAGATCAAATACTAGAAGTCAGAAAATTCTCCAACTTCAGGATGCAATATTAATTTGTCAGTGTGCATCTTGCATGTTTTACAGGAACAAGCTAATAACTACCTGCCCTAGGCTTTCATTAGGAGTGCAGGCACACTATATTGAGAAAACCTTGGGCATTCCTAGACATATAGTCAGCCATGTGAACCACTCTGCTTATCTTAGTGAGGGTGTCAGATGACATCTGAGACCAAATGGTTTGTAGATCTGCCTCTTTGATGTTCTCTCTCTTTCTCCTCTTCATTGCTCTCCACCCATCTTCCTGACTATGGTTTCCCTGATGGGGGTTTTTCCTCATTGTTCCTTCCCTGGCTGCTCCGCTAGTTCCCATAGCTCCTACATTTCCTCAGCCTCTCTCCCTTGCCTGCATACCTGCTCTAGTAATTTCCCCAGTTTCTGTGACTTCACTGCTCCTGCAGTCTCCCCCATTCCCACCTTTAAGTTTCGTTGTCATAACAAGGAAAAAAAAAAATAATTGCGAAATTAAACAAAACATAAAACTTGGAGAAGAATTGCGAATGCTTTGATGCTGCTCATGCAAAGGATCTCAGCGTGAGCCGAACCATGTGAGCTGCCTCCTGCAGTGTGACTGGGAGTGTGTGTATCTGCTAATCCTGACTTTGCCTGTATCCAAGACTGTGTTTATTTTCACTACAGAGCTATTGGATTTGATGATCTTGAAGGTCTTTTCCAATCTTGATGATTCTATGATTCTATTGTTCCTTCTCTTAGTCTCTTTTTTTATCTATCCCTGCACAGTGAAGTAGCAGGCACACTTTAAGTCTCATAACAGACCAGTGTCAAGAGAGTAACAGAGATTCATGTTGGCTGGAGTGAGAGTGAACCAGTGACAAGAGAGAATATTAAAAGTTCTCTGATGTACGTTTTTTCAATATCTGAGAGATATTTGGAGAGGTAGAACATTAGGTCTTAATTGATGCAGCTCTAGAAAGATGTAAAACAGTGCACTCAGGTAAAATGCTGCTGAAAATAATTTTGAAAAATTTGTAAGGGGAAATACTGAATCATCATTCAAGGCCTCTTGTCTATGATAGGACATCGCTGCCATTATTGGTTACACTAAGTATTGGTCAATATGACTTACAGTGGCATAAACCTTGGGGTTAAAATAAGCTGGAAGTCTTTTTTAGCTCTTTTCTGGGAATGTTACCCACCTTCAGCTGTAGCCCCAAACCTGTTGTTATCACTACAAAACTCAGCAATGACCAAGTGGCAGAGGAAGAAATGAAGCATTCTGTGTAGCTCCAATCTCTCTTCCCCAAACCTCTCTTCTCAACTCTTCTGCTTCTTGCCCAATAACAGAGATGATGCGATTATATTTTTAGGTAGGTCATCTCATCTCTGCTTAAGAAAATAGTAGTCCTAGTGGTTTCTTCACCTCTGTTCTCTCAGTTATAAGCACGGGGAGGTGAAAGCTGTGAATTCAACCCTCACAGATTGAGAGATGGTGTTTTCAGTCACAGGTGCAGTCAGCTGCTTCTTGAAGTCAAGTGATCCCACATAGCAAATTATGTGGGGACCTCAGCAAACTGAGAGTGCCAAATAATTCATTGTCATGCTAATGGGTCAACAAGATCCATTCTTATGCAAGCACAGGGATAAATGCACATTATGCAGAAAACTTTAATCCAGGTGGGGGGGGGGCTTCTCTCCATTCCTGTGCTGGTTTCAGCTGGGATAGAGCTAATTTTCTTCTTAGTAGCTAGAATAGCATAGTGTTTTGGATTAAGTATGGGATTTGGTATAAGAATGTTGTTAATATGCTGATGTTTTTAGTTGTTGCTAAGAAATAAAGGACCCCATGTTTTGCTAGTGTGTGGGTGCACAAGAGGCTGGGAGGGAGCATAGCCAGAACAATGGGTCCAAATTGGCCAATGGAAGATTCCATATCATGCAATGTCATGCTCAGTATGTAAAGTTGGGGGAAGAAGAAGGAAAGGGGGTATGTTTAGACTGATGGTGTTTGTCTTCCCAAGTAAATGTTATGTGTGATGGAACCCTGCTTTCCTGGAGATGGCTGAACACCTGCCTGCTGATGGGAAGTAGTGAAGGAATTACTTTTTTTTTTTTGCTTTGCTTTGCTTTGCTTACATGTGCAGCTTTTGCTTTACCTATTAAACTGTCTTTATCTCAACTAACGAGTTTTCTCCCTTTTACCCTTCCAATTCTCTTCCCCATCCCACTGAGGGGTAGTGAGCGAGCAGCTGCATGGTGCTTGGTTGCCAACTGGGGTTAAACCACAACAGTCCTTTTTGGTGCCCAACATGCAGCTTGAAGGGTTCAGGATAATGACAAGCTTGATTGGAATATGCTAGATCAAATTTATAGCTGTTATTGCTGTTTAGCTATTAATTGACAGGCTCCTGTGCTTGCTATGGGGCTTGCTTGCCTCACTGTACTTTAGACTCTAGTGCTCATTAGTGGCTGCTTTTTGCTTTTGCTGCTTGCTGTACTGTTTATCATCTTACTCTGCTGTGCCTGGGAATACTCTGATAACAGCAATGGCCATGCACCTGGGCTGGCAGATGGCTAGGGCATTGCTGCTGTTTGTGTGCTGCTATACTGGACAGGCAGGGACTCCAGTGTGAGCTCAAGTCAAAGGGACTATGATCTGTGGATGAGTGGACATCTTGGGAGCAGGACACCTTGAAGTGTCTGTGGCTGTGCAAAAGTCCATGCCAGAGCAAGCATGTGACTGTGGTTATATCTGTGCCACAGCAGGTGTACTTCTGAAGGAATCATGGCTCAAGACTAAGTCCATGCTGCAGCAGGTACACCTCAAAGCATCAGTGGCTAGGCATGAAGTCATGCTGGAGTACCTCAAAGCATGTGGCCATGGATAAGCCCACAACAGAAGAAAATTAGCTCTATTCCAGTCAAAACCAACACAATTCCTTTATTGCTTACTCATGCAGTCTAATTTGCTTAGGTAATTACCATGCAAATATAAATAAGCACTGCAACATGTATGACACCTGATATTTGCATTTATGCAAAGAAACACAACACTAGGAAAAAATGTAACTGCTTATTCTAATAACATGTTATACAAAAACAATAGGGTTTAAATTCTCTGTAAGAGACAGGACAAGGAAGCCAAATATTGTTCTTCCCTGATTACAGTGTGTGCCAGGATGCAGCCAGACACTGTGCACTCTGCAAGCCCCCGCAGACCACCAGAGAGGGTGAACTCAGATCCTTGGTTTGCCACTTCATATAGGTACTTTCCATTTCTCCAGAAGGAATCGTTTGTGCACTTCATCTTTAAGAGAAGTCCCTGGACATCTCACTCTATATCCCTCCATGTTTCTGGCAAAGCAGGACTCCAGAAAGGTAACACCAAATAATTAAGTAAGAAAAATGTAGTATTAAAATCTCTGGGGCAATAGAATACATACTTGTTTCTCATATACACCAAACAGATCAATCTCACTTGTTAATTTACTACTGTGACTGCACAGCTAGGTAGATGCCAGTGATCTTAAAACTTGAGAAAAGATGCCTAGAACTGTTTCTTAAATGTATATATAAGGGAGACAAAAGACACTGTCACTCCAAGATGGGTCTAGGACAACTGGCCACTGGACACTTCTATACCACCAACTCACCACCCAAACAAATAGCGGGTGGTGCTTGTTTAGTGCTGTAAACACAATCACCTTTGGCACCATGAAAACAACCTCAGGGATCAGGCAGCTTTGCTCACGTCGCTCCAATTTCTGCAAGGAAACTATACATATAGGGGAGTTCAAGTGTATGAGTCACACAATTTGTAACAAAAAATTAATGAGATAAAGGCAAATCAAATGCATTACAAACAGCTTGTTTCAGATCACAGTCCTGAACATCACTTGTAAAAGCTGTTTTTATGTTTAAATGCATTAATATCACTTTTAGAAAATATTTCACTTTTAGATTGAGTTTCCTTGCAAACATCACAGTACTGTGAGCAGTGCCACCTGCTCCCCAAAATTCTGTTCGTGGTGCTTGAACAAGCATCACCTGCTGGTCAGTGTGCAGTTGTCCCAGCAGTGAGCTGGAAGTGTAGAAGTGTATAGCAGCCAGTTGTCCCTTTGCCCTGTAAGTTATGGAGTGGTGGGGTAGCTCTGTATGTTAGGGACTTTTATGACTGTCTAGAGATTGATGATGTTGATGAAAGGGTGTCACCGTTTGACTCAGGTTCAACAACAATGCTCTTGATCCCCTCCCCCTCCCACCCAGGTAGGGAAGGAGAGAGAGAAAAAAGAGAGAGACTTTACTGGATGGAAAACTAATCTACACAGCTTTAATTAAACACTAATGATAAAAGAAAATATATACAATTATATACCAATATGTTCAGATACGTGCAAAAGCCTCTTACCTCCCCCCACTCTTAGCACCTCCCACAGAACTCTCCTTAGCTGCAAACAGTCCCGAAAAATCCCGGACTGCTGTCGTTGGAGAGAACGGGGAGTTATGAGGGTCAGGAGAGCTCGACCCTAGGGGTCGATGGTGATGGATGGATGGAGTCCTCCCCGGACACCGGCCATAGACGGAAGAGAAGGGGAGAAGAAGAAGGAAGGAAGTTGTCTTCTGTGATCTCTGGCCTTCCTCTGAGCTTACGTAGACATATGGAATGGAATATCTCTGGCCAATTTTGCTGCCTGTCTAACTCAGCCTCCTATGGGGGGGGGGGTCATAGATCTCCCCGTAATGTCTGAGCCGGCAGAGTAAAGGTGTGACCTTGAAGACCCAGCAGTTAGAAAAACATTCCACTGTTATCAGTCTTAGTTGGAACGTTCTGCTGCTAGTTAAAAGAAAGCCTACTGAAGGAAAAAAAAAAAAAAAAGTTAAAAGAAAATTGGCTTCATCCTGGCTCAAACCAGGACACAATCCTACTTATTGTTTTATGCATACTATCTATGATTCTGAACTCTACCATCTCATGATCACTACAGCCAAGGCTGCCTCCAACCTTAATGTCTTCCACCAATACACTGGAGGAACCTCCTGGACTGTACATGCTTGGCTGTGTGGCCTTCCCAGAAGATATCAGAGTGATTGAAGTCCGCCATGAGGACCAAGGCCTGTGATTGTGAGGTGACTCTCAGCTGTCTGTAGAAGGACTCACCAACTTCCTCATCATGATCAGGTGGCCCATAGTAAACACCTACAACAGTGTTTCACATATTAGCCTGCCCCTTAATCCTTACCCATAAACTATCAACTTGCTCTTCATCCACCCCCAGGGAGAGCTTGATACATTCTAGTTACTCTCTCATATGAACAACAATTCCATCTACACTGTTTTCCTACAATACAACAAGATCCATCAATAAAGGCAAATATTGCTTTTTTTTTTTTTCTTGTTGTTTTTTTTTTTTTTGGGGGGGGAGGGGCTTTTCAGCATGTACTACCTTCCCCTTCTGGTGGCACTCCAAAAATCTACTACTGCCAGGACAATGTATTACTTGTTTAAAGGTGTGTTGTTGCTCAAGGCCCCTATTATGGTTTGAGGGTCAGGTTAATTTTGTGGTATCAATGCAAGGGCCTAGAGAGAAAGGTTTTAGGGCCCTGACAAGTAAATTGGCACCCAAAGCAGGGCTTGACCTCACAACCCTGAGATTAAGAGTCTCATGCTCTACCAACTGAGCTTTATTCTGTCTCAGTTTAGCAGTCAGGACAAACCAAAACCAAGAGAACAGAATTGCTCTCTATTACTCCCCTCCACCCTCCCAGGGGAAGATAAGAGGGAATTAAGTAAGAGACTTCAAGGTTGGAAGTTAAAGCTAGAACAAGGAAGGGATAGTAACATGTGGGATAAGGAACAAATATATGCAAAAACTGATCTCAGTGATTGCTGATATAAGTATCTGAAAGTCCCTTGCAGCAGAGCTGAATTGGAAAAAGGGTCCAAGACTCTTCCCAGCACCTGATGAATTCAAATCCTGCAGAGCATGTGGCAAACTGATAGAGCAGGAGCCTCTCTCCAAGATCTCCAAGTGCAGCAAGGAAGAAGGGAGCAGGAAGGGATGGACTTCTGATCTTCCTGGCTTTTACAGGATATGGTAGGAAATGGGAGGGAATACTAACCTCTCTGTTCTGCCCCCTGGATTGTTCAGGGTACTAAAACCCTCTCTCTCCAGGTCCTCATATTGATACCACAAAATTAACCTGTGCCCCCTCAAACCATAACAGCCCCATTTAAAATAATCCTTTTTCCTTTTTACTTCATATAGAGGGCTCACAGTCTGACTGTAGTTTGGGATATGCATTTGCTGGAAACCCACAACACCCAAGAAAACCTGTGTCTCCTGTTATTTTGTTATTACATTTATTCAGATCTGGCAAAACCTATCCTGTCATTTGATTCCTAGAAACAGGATTTCTCATGCAGGTCCCTTGACCTTGCCTCTTTTGATGGAAAAACCAACTTTTAGTAGAAATTTTAATTACTTTCCCCTCTCTCAAAAATTTCTTCTGCTGTATTGCCCCATACTATGATATCATCAATATGTTGCAGAAGTTCATGTGTTCCACCCTTTTCTAGCGTGGACTGAATCAGTCCATGGCAAATCAGGAGACTGTGTTTCCACCCCTGGACACCCCTCCAGGTGAAAACTGTGGCCTACATTCTGCTGCCAACAAAATAGAGAAAAACACATTTGTGATACCTATACCACTTGGCTGCTTTTAACTCCATATTGAGTTCTATCATGTCTGGCACAGCAGCACTCTGTGGTAGCATGACTTCATTCAGGCCACAATAGTCCACAGTCAGTCTCCATTCTCCATTGAACTTCAGCACTGGCTAAATAAGACTGTTAAGGGGGAGCATGTCTTGCAGATCACTCCTTGGTTCTCTAGTTGACAGCTTCTGGAGGGGATTCATCAAGTCTCTATTAGTACAGTATTGTCTCCAGTGCACCTTTTGTTCTTCGACCCTCAACAACCCCACAATAGAAGGGTCCTCTGATAAGCCAGGCCGGGTAGACAGTAGTCTAATTCCCTCTGTCTCCACTGCTGCTACACTAAATGCCCACTGGTACACACCCCCCCCCC
>NW_009952888.1:1664-6814 GCF_000747805.2 Chaetura pelagica | reverse complement strand
CCCCGGCCGATCCTTGAAGTATGCCCTTCTGAGAAAAATCCACATAAAAAATGCACAGGGCATCAGGGCCATTCAATATAGGGTGATTTTGCCACTCATATTCAGTCAGACTAACTTCATTGGAAATTACAGTCAATTCCCAGGATCCCTCCAACAATCAAAATTGATTGTCTCCCAGTATAATTGGACAGCATCGTGCACCAGTGTCCACCAGACCCTTATATTTTTTGTGGCGTTGACATGCCAGACCATCAAACCCACACAGTCCAATAGACCCAGTTGTCCCTGTCCTCCACCTGGCTAGATGCAGGGTCATCTAATTCCAATGACATGCCTGTCATTGGCATATGAGTCCAAGCAACTCACATGGACTAGACTTCTATCTTATTTACCCACACATCATAAATTAAGATCCAAGGCCAAATCTATATCGGGGGGGCTGCCCACTGGAAATTGAAGCAGCACTTTTCTTGGCAGAGTTCCCCTTTCTCATCTTTCTGCCTTGCAACTCACTCATACAAACCTGTAAAACCAAGATAGGCTTTCCATGCCATTTGGTCATGTTTTCCCCATGGTCATGCAAGAACCACCACAAAGTAACTCATGATGCGTGTTGTCTGTTGAGCAGGCTTTTTAGGGGCACACTTTCTCATCAGTACAGATAGGAAGTGTAGACTGTCCTCCACCTAGGACAGTCCATCAAGTAGTTGAGCATTGAGCAGTTCCGCAGATTTGTCAGATGGCTTCTCCACAGCAGAGATACCAGCTCATGGGGAAGACAGGAAATTATCTGCATGCTGCCACAGTCAAGCATCCAGCTCACCCACCATTGGTGCCTTGTCACCTATCCAGCTAAATAATGCTAACGTGCTTGCATAGGCTGGCAGCACACTCAATACCCACTTGTGCCACATGGGTCCAGTAACTAAGTGCATCTGGATCCAGTGGTGTCTGTGGGTCATCAAGTTAGAAAAAACAGCTCCTGCACAGCTATTGCTCTCAAATATTTGACACCTCTTTCACAACAGTCATCCCCTTAGTCTGTATACAACATGATTTCTAAAGGGATACCTGCTTTGCACACTCAACAGGAGTCACCTCAAGAGAGTGAGAGGCTGGGCTTCTCTTGCTGGACCTTTGTCAATCTCCCTGTCTCTAACCATCTATCCAAGTTGCTTGGCTTTGTTACCCTCTAATTCTACACCATCCACTCCACAATCCCAGCAACAGAGCAGCCAAGTAACATGCCAACTATAATCTTGCCTGATATCTCACAACTTACTAATCAGCAGAGATTGGCTAGTCATCTCTTCACAACCCAATCTTTTTGTATATTGTTGTTCTGGTTTGGTTTGGTGGGTTTTTTGGTAGTGGGGGAAGGGCCACAGGAGTGGCTCCAGTAAGAAGTGGAGAAGCTCCCCCTGCTCCAAAAATCGAGCCAAAGAGCCATTAGAGGGACAATAGATGTGCCTCAACAATTAACATACAAAAGAATTCATATAACACCTAAGCAGAGAAGGACTTTGGGGGAAGAGTTGTGCTGGGGAGGGAGACTGGTGCTGGTGGTTGGTGAGGAAGAAGGGGAAGAAAGTGCCCTAGCAGAAGTTTCCCTGCAACCCATGGCGACATGGCAGGCTATCCCCCTGCACTCGTGAAGGAACGTGGTGGAACATTCCCTGAAGGTGCCAGGAGGGGTGAACTTGGCCAATGGACTTGGATTGTGTGGCCAATGGATTTGCTGCCTGTGGACCCTGATTATGCAGCTTTGGAAGATGCACAGAGCATCTGGACCAGCCACTACAGGGTGCATTTGTCACCCCTTACCAGTGAGGCTCTCATTGGCCTGATCAGGTAGTGAGGTGGATCATGAACTGGTTGAAAGGAAGGAGTCAGAGAGTTGTAGTCAATGGGGCAGAATCTGGTTGGAGGTGTGTGACTAGTGGAGTCCCTCAGGGGTCGGTACTGGGACCAGTACTATTCAATATTTTCATCAACAACCTGGATGTGGGAACAGAGTGTGCCCTCAGCAAGTTTGCTGATGACACTAAACTGAGAGGAGTGGCTGACACATCAGAAGGCTGTGCTGCCATTCAGTGAGACCTAGACAGGCTGGAGAGTTGGGCGGGGAGAAACATGATGAAATTCAACAAGGGCAAGTGCAGAGTTTTGCATTTGGGGAAGAACAACACCATGTCCCAGTACAGGTTGGGGGCTGAACTGCTGGAGAGCAGTGTAGGTGAAAGAGACCTGGGGGTCCTGGTAGACAGGAGGATGACCATGAGCCAGCAATGTGCCCTTGTGGCCAAGAAGGCCAATGGCATCCTGGGGTGCATTAGAAAGGGTGTGGTTAGTAGGTCAAGAGAGGTTCTCCTCCCCCTCTATTCTGCATTGGTGAGGCCACATCTGGAGTATTGTGTCCAGTTCTGGGCCCCTCAGTTCAAAAAGGACAGGGAACTGCTCGAAAGAGTCCAGCGCAGAGCTACGAAGATGATGAAGGGAGTGGAACATAAACAGGCTGGCCAGAGAGGTTGTGGAGTCTCCTTGGCTGGAGACATTCAAAACCTGCCTGGACGCATTCCTGTGTGATGTACTCTAGGTGATCCTGCTCTGTCAGGGGGGGTTGGACTAGATGATCTTTCGAGGTCCCTTCCAACCCCTAATGTTAGAAATGAAATGTAGTGTTGATTTTGCATTCTAGTGTTAGAAACATAGTGTCAGTTTTGGTTTATATATATATCCTAATGTTAGAAATATATAGTTTGTTTGAGATAAGTGAGATATCTGCACATTCTAAGGACACCAGGAGTGGTTTATGGCCCAAGAAACTGAGGGAGTGAATTGGGCTCCATCTGGGGATTCAAACATGGAGAACTTTATATGCCTTTGTACTGTGCTAAAGAAGTACTTTAGTTTCTTAGCAGGCATACTTTGTTGCAGCGCTGGGCAGCTCTGGTGATTCTCCACCATGAGTGCTCCAAGGGGAGCAGTGAAACACCCCAACTAATATACAGCAAAAACATGCATATTAAGTTCCATGTCAATGAGTTCCAAGAATTCTTTTACATAGTCATTTCCTGGAACTGGCTATCTTTGTAATTATGCGTGCTCGAGGGTCTCCTGGGGAGGGTCTGTGTTGATTCTAGCCCTTTGTCACCTGTCTTTGTCCTGTCTCTGGTCCTGGTCCTGTCTCCAGTCTCGCGCTGGTAGATTGCCCAGGTGAGTCCAGAATCAACATGAGTGTTGTCTGTAGGCCCAGAGGTTCTTAGAAGACTTGATGTTATCACAACCTACAGGATGTTTGGCATAGTTGACTGATAGTTTCACAAAGCACATTATTTTAAAAGTAACCCTTAGTACAGCAAATTCATTATTTTAGTAAATTTTTATTGGCCTATATTTCTATTGAATTTACTAACAAATATCCTATGACTATCAGCTTGTCTGCTACATGCTCTGGTTTGTTTGTCTTGCCTGGTGTTATTGATTCAGATTTTGAAGGACAAATAAAAATTATGGTGTGGATGCCACACCCACCTTGTATTATTCCCTCTGGTCAGTCAGTGGCACAGCTTTTATTATTGCCATTCTCTGTTTCCCCTGCTGCTGATTGCAAGTGAGGACAAAGAGGTTTTGGGAGTACTGGTAACCTGCAGATATTTTGGACCCAACAGGTCACTGCTGATCTGAGGAAAATCAGATGGCCTCCCTTGGTAAAAAGGACTAACACATAAGGAGTAAACAGGATGGCATTGCTTAGCATAGATAAGGTTTGGAATATATAGATAAGGCTTGGATTGTGAGGGAAGGTATTGTGTGGGAGGATGTTCCTACAGAAATTTGCTGAGAAAGCAAGAACATGGTGCAGACCCCAGAAAGAATGCCGAGAAGTGAAAAAGTGCACAGCGAGGAAGACATACAGCCTTCATCCCAGAGACCTGCGCCCGCGACCACCAGAAGGCACTTTGCAGGTGCAACAAGGAGGAGCTGGGGGGGGAGGGCAACTATGATAATGATTTCCGGGAACTAATTGTAGTAACCCCTCCCTATCCTCGGACACCTAATGCATATGCAACAACATAGATGAATATGTATCACTTTGTGTCATATAATGAGCTTGCCAATAGCCCTATGGTGTGCACGATTTTGGAGGAGCGATCCCCCGTGCACCCAGCGCTGAATAAACATACCTTCTTTATAACCTTACTGGTTGTAAAATCATTATTCCGCACGTCACTGCTGTACAACCACTTTTAACTGTCCTTATAAGAGGCCGACCTTTTGTAGGGATGGTTGACACTAGTGCCAATGTCTTGATCATAAATCAGTGTGATTGGCCACAGGAATGGCCCTTGGCACAGGTGCAAGTATCAGTTACAGGCATAGGAGGAACTCAGATCCCACTTCAGAGTGTTCTCATACTTCTGGTGGAAGGTCCTGAGAAAAAACAAGCTGTGTTGAAACCCTATGTTCTTCACATTCCATGTACTTCATGGGAGAGAGATTTATTATCTCAGTGGCACATGACTCTGTCCATTAACCCATCGTGCCAAAATTTATCAGTAGGGCCACTGACATCCAGTCTCGACTCAAACTGATGTGGCTGACTGTGGGAAACTGTTCTTTTCTTCCCCACATAAGTCTAAACAAAATGACTTTTAAGCCAGCGAAGGCCTCTCCTGATTATACCCAGCTAACGGACTAAAACAGACTTGCTACTCAAGGACAACTGAAACCAAAACAACAGATGTGGTATGGGACAGAAAGGATGGGCGACAAGTCATACATTGTTCCTGATAGTCACCACCCTAACTTGGGGCTCAAGGATGCTAATTGGCTCTGGACAGTGACACTGACTGGACAGGTGGGTCATGGGGGAATAAAAAGGCATTGAGTTCTGCAGGTGGTCTTTCTCTCCCTGAGGCCTGTTTGGACGCTTCCTGTGTGGGACACATCCCCTGCTGCGGATACGGGTGTTGAGACTCTGCTACCTGCCTGCCTGCCCAGGATTGAGCCTGGGCCTTAGCAGTGAGAGTGCTGGGGCCCTTGACCCCTGGGGTTGGGGCTAGAGCCCCCCACCATTTTGCTGCCGGTTGACGGGGAAACCAACTTCCACTGCACCCGCTGCCGAGCCGCGAGAGGCTGCTGGCGGG
>NW_009952888.1:0-1253 GCF_000747805.2 Chaetura pelagica | reverse complement strand
GCTAGCTACCCATGGCCCTAAGCCAAGCGACCTTAACCAATCATCAAGTCCCCAGCTATCTTCCTTCAGGTTATGCAGCCCATTCTTCAGCTGTTCTATCTTTCTATGGATAGACTCCGAGTGATCCGAGAGGTTCATACAACACATTCCCTCAAACTCCTGACATCCATGACCATGGGCCAATAACAGGAAGTCGATCGTGGCCCTATTCTGCAGTACCGGATGATTTACACTAATGACGTCCTGAGATAGCTGATCCAATATATTAGAGGTGGTGTTTTAAGCTCAGCTTTAGTCCAGCATGCTACCTCCTTTAAGGTAGTCATAGCCTGGGCCGTGGTTGCCCCAGGAACCACCAAAGAGGTGAATATCGTTCGCAACCGCGACCAAAAGATCGGGTTCCCCACTTCACTACAGTCTAGCTCATGTAACTCTCTTTTCCTTCTTCCTTGTGAAGTTGTCCATTGCATTAACACAGACATGTTAGGGTGAAATACCGTTAGCTTCCCTAGGTAACATGGTCCCCCATGCGGGCTGGCTGGTATGCCCTTCCAGGCCCTATCCCCACAAATCAAAAACAAACCCCGAGGCAACTTCCGGGCAGGTTGCCCAGTCAAATTACACTGCGTATATGTTTGCCGATAGACATCTTTAATATCCAGGGCAGAATTTACTGTAGCCCAACTTTTCTGGTTCACATTCAGCTGCGCCATTGTGGAGGGCTCAAAGCTTACCCAGCCCCCAATCCTACTACTATTGGTAGCATTAAGACTACCCAAGAGCTCCAATTCTTCCGGGGGTGAGGTCAAGGTCTTATTCAGACTCTTGATGATGTCACATTGCCATTCTCCATCCTGGCTTGCCTTGGTCAAATGTCTTTTACCCAGAACTAAACTGTTTTTAACCCATCCTCTAAACTCCTGGGGCAGCCACGTAGGCACCCCTATCAGACACGTGCAAAAAGGTTCAGATGGGCTACCTAAACTTAGACAAAAGGCTGGCTGATTGGTGCGATTAGCTATTGTTACCCATACGTTTTCCCAAGGCTGCACAAGTCTTTCGAACCTGTCCCCTCTCTCAATGCTCCAATTTAAAATCCCAACAGATCTAAACGGTGATTGATTCCTAGCTTTAAGCATGCACATGCGCAGTCAGGACTCTCTGCCCCACTTCCTTCTTTGGCACATCCGATTGTTTACTTCGCTGCTCACTTTATCAGCTAGTTCCCATGGGAAAGTCCTTGGTCAGGGGGG
>NW_009952887.1:369548-402915 GCF_000747805.2 Chaetura pelagica | reverse complement strand
GCAAGGGAAGGCAAAGGAAGGCAAGGGAAGGGAAGTGATACATTTCAGAATAATATTTAAAGATCAGATATGGATCATATTTTATTTATTTTTCTACAGCATCAGCAATACATAAATCTGTACCAACACATGATGCACTGGAATATGGTGGTTTATGTTTATACTTGGTTATGGAGCTATGCTATAACAAAAATAGATATAGATACTCATCTGAAATAAAACTAAATTTCTTCTGATTTGTTTGTTGCTTTTTGAAAACGAAAATCTTTTTAGCTGTTTCTATTTAAAATGAAGATTACTTCTGTAATTCCAGAAAACCAATGGAAAAAAAAGTCTGTATTATCATGTGCATGTGATTTTCCCACACCTCAGCCCTGAGAAGCAGTTGAGAGAAATTAAATTCAAAGGTAATTACATACGAGTTTCCCCTTTATAAAGCCCGTAAGCAAATGAATGTTGCCTTTTGTACAAAGCAGAACACCCTCCCTAATCAGACTAGCAAAAAAGGCCAATTCTGATGTATGTTATAAATAAACTGTAACACTATAGCACTATCAAATTTTTGTCAGGCAATTAAACTTTATGTCAAGCTAATTCAATTTTGCTGCTGTTTTATTAAGTCCTGTGAAAAAAACCCTAAATTTATTCCATTCAGTAAATCACAAGTTTCACAAAGCATTTTCTAACTCAGACCTTGTTCTGCTATTTTGATATATTAAATATCCAGCAAATAATTTCCAAGGTCATAAATCTAGAGTGATAAAATTAATCCCATTGCTGAAGAGAAATAAATGTTTTATTGCAGTTTAATGAGTTTTTGTTCCCTTTTCAGTTGCAAGTAGGTGTTGTTTAGTGGTACAAAGTTATTTTGCTGCTGAAAATGTATTAGAAACAGTATAGCACTAAGAGAATTCATATCTACAAAGCTGTTCACTAATCAGAATGAAGATTTAAGAATATCGTAAGGAAAACTTAGATGACAATACTGTCAATGATAATACAACATTGATTATTTTTCTTACATTTTACACTCTATTAATTATTTTTCTGTTATTTTTAATTTTACTGTAGAAGTTCTTTGAAATTGCATCTGATCAATATCTATACAATGAAATTTACTACATGCAAATGGGAATGCAACCTCATACATCAGCAATGCTAAAGTAGTAAAGAATGTAAGGAAATTATAAGAGTAAAGATATTCATGCATTGATTATGCCTTGGTCTGAGGTGAGAAGAATTTTTTGTAATGATTCAGTTTATTCAATCATGGCACAACATATACTGTACTTTGAATCTATATACATAATGAATGTGGGTGAGGGTCTCAGGGGCACAGAATATTATTTGTAACAATTATGAAATCAGCTGGGGAGAGAGGAATTTAAAGGTAGGAATTTTCCTAAGAGTAATGGACAGGGATGGGAGGGTCTGATCATATATAGTATACAGGGGAAATCTTGTTCATTGAAGTACAGTTGGTGATAAGCAAAGTAGGACAGTTCTCTCCTGTGATTCCACCTTGTATAGTCATTGACAAATATCCAGAAAGAATCTAAATGGTCTATTCTAATTTGTTAAAGGTTTATCTGAAGTTTGTCCATGCCATACTGTCTGCAAGGCTCTGGCTACTCCAAGTAACTTAGTCCAGGAGTCTTGTGTATTGTTTAAAAATTTCTGCAGATCAACAAATTAAAATGTTGGTGTGGCTAAATCTGAAGAAAAAATGGCCCATAATGTCTTGAAAGCATACTGTAACAAGAAAAATATATTTGTCCTTCAATAATGCATAGGAACATTATTAAGAGTTTTTTTTCCATTTTTGTGAGATACTAAGTTAGTTTGATAACTGTAAAGACTTTATACCTTTTAATGAGCATGGCTGGTGTTCAAATTCAGTATATATGACAGTTTTTCATTTTGTCATTGTTACTAACTGGAATGGCAGATTACTAATTCCAGCTCCAAGTGGCAAAGCTCAAGACTGTACAACTGCAGGTAGAAACTTAACCAAGTAGTACACTTAAAGAAAGTCAACAGAAGTTTCCAAAGTTATCAAAGTTTTTAAATAAATATGGAAAATTTTAATAAGATATTTATTCAATATTTAGGCTAAATACTCACAGGGAACTTACATAAAATGTATTCTATGGTCCACTAAAATAAAGAGAGAGAACACAGGTCAAGTTCCTTTATCTGCCCTGTAACAATGAATATATAGTTATTTTGTGACACATGAAAGTAAAAAAAAAAAAAAAAAAAAAAAAAAAAGGTTTATGTGATATAATGGATAAATATGCTCAGTTCAGGGAATGTCTCTGCCTACTTTGTGGAGCAGGAGGGATTTTATTTACAGAGTGAAACTGACCATAACAGGCTGAACTCTGTGGGCACCCAACAGATAAAAACAGGTTACGAAACAGCAATGTACTGTTTTGTTTCACTCCAGCATGCAAAATTGTTATAGAACAAGGGTGAACTTCAGTTAATTTTGACAACTCTTCACTAATCACATATCAGAACATGGATAACAAACTATAAACAGTTTTATTCCAGCAAGGAGGCTAGATTTGGACTATGCCCACCATCTCTGACCATTATTAACACCTTTGTCAAAAAAACTAATTTCCTGCACACTTCTCAATCCTGTCTAACAAGGCAGATTATTGTCTTTGAAATCTCTATAGTAGAAGTTGTGAAATTTAACCAACTTCAATAATATTTCTTTTTCTAGTACTCCCTATTGTGTCTTTACCTTCAGCCTCAGCTGCAATCATATTTTTGTATGATTTCTTAGGTCTGAAATCTGTATCATGCTGTACATTGCTGTTGAATATCTGCAGCAGCTGTCTTTTCAATGCAATGCTTGCAGCTCTTCTTTTCTCGGGATGAATTTGCAAGTATTTCCTTTTTTATCTTTTCCCGATACAGTGATAGGGAAGTTCTTAAATGCACAAGAATCAGGCATTTCTAAAACAGAATAGTACTAACTTAGTGAGCAAAAATTTCTGACACAAGATAGCAAAGAAAATGGACACTAACATAAGGAAAAACATGTTCTGGAAAGCAATGGGGAAACTTTGTAATATTTTTTATAGTGTGAAATGAAAAGGATTATATAATAATTTTGTTTCCTTTTTGTAGCATATAAAAATCACACCAATCACTGCTCCTTTTTGTTCTTTTAAGCCTGAAGATGAACAGAATTTTACTTCTTTTGTTTTTTGTTTATTACTTTATGAAAAACAATGGATTGTGCTTTTGCTCAATAAACTTAACATCTTCCCCTTACGCCTGTGAACATTCAGCTTAGAAAGTGATACAGCACTAGTTATGTATTAATATTATTTAGCAAGTCAGGGGTGCCACTATCAGTTCTTGTAGGTCTACTTCATAATTTCTAGCCTGCAGGTCCCATAGCAATGAGGATACTTAGAAAAAGGAAAGATTTCCTAAAGAGTTTGTGTGATTATGTCAGGATAGACCATCACCTGCAGTCATTCTCAGCAAATTAGTAAGTTAGGTTGTCACTTTTACTTGCTTGTTCAGTGAGATGCTTTAAAAACATAGGCAAGTTTAAAAATAAATAAATAAATAAATAAATAAGTTTTCTTATTTTTGGGGGGTATTTTTATTCCTTAGCAATGAAACCATTTATTTTTACACTTCTGTTCAAAGACAAAATGGACAGTTGTGTTATAAACTCACAGCCCCTGTTAGTCCATGTCCCAGAGAACAGCAACTACAATAAGACAGTTCAGGTTCTCAACTGTCAAATCAGACAAATCCTTCCTTGACTACCATGTATGAGGTCAGAAATTAGTATTTCCTAGAAATAAGCATTGAAATCTCATCAGGGATGCATTTATTATGGCTTTTTAAGGGAGGAAGCAAGTAGTAATTTTTTTTTTTTAATTTATTTTTTTTTTTAATCTTGCTTACCAATTTATTCAACTAGGAACTTCCAAATCCATCTGAATCTGTGTAAAAGCAAAAACATGAAGGTGGAAATAGGCACATATATCTGGACATATGCAATTTTAAAAATGCCTTTTTATTTCATTCCGTTGAAACTAACTGTGGAGGCTTTCCATGGGAAACAGAGACATCATTGATGGTAAGCACAGGGAAGAAGAGTTGAAATACTCGTACTGACTTCCTCTGTTTTCCTTCCCCTGTGCTTTTGCCTACTCTCATCATAAAACACAGTGCAGGGCTTTTTTTAATTATTAAAGAAGGATTTTTAGGAGACATGAAGGGACATTTTTCTGTGGAATAAGCAGTACAGCATTGTAAAATCTGTAGGTTCTCAAAATATGTTTGGACTATGCTGAAGCGATGGGACTGAATATTCTGTTAGTTTCTGTCACTCAGTGGATCATACTCTACCTCATCAAACATTAAAGGTGAATATTGACCTTCCAGAATATTAGCAGGTACACAGAAAATAATCATTATAAAAAACAGAACTCCATCTCAGATGTATTTTGTATAAATTATTTTATATAATAAAACCCTTAAAGTGCAATTTTTTTCAACTAATCCAACTTATGTAATCAATGACCACAGGTAAGAATCTCAGCTCAAATAAACTGCTGGCATGGTACCCAGCAGAAATAGATTATGAAATTTTATGGCAACAAATCCTGTGATAAAAAAGTGACTATGTTTTTTATTTGAAACAATGTTGCCACAAAATCACATTTCAGTCTTTTAAAAAACCGCTTTACATGATTTAATGTGTCCAGTCCTGCAGTAGTCTGTAAAAAGGTGCAAACAAACTCTTATTAACTGAGCAGAACTTGACTTCTGCAGTAAACAATAATGGAATTAATGGTAACCAAACCCTTTTTTTTCATTAGGGAGATTAATGTTTTAACAATAGATCTAGATGTGAATTTCAGTTTTATTTAAATCTATTAAAAATCCCCCACTTTAAAAACTGTTATACTTGTTAAGGAAACTGTAGCATCCTTGTTAAAAGAATCAGCTTAGTTTAATATTTCCATGAAATTTATTCTATAGATTTAAATAATAAACTTTGAAAGAGGACTTCTCTTCCAATACACTTCTGATAAGTCCTACCCATTCACTGGAACTTATTTTAAGATGCAGAAGTTAAGAAGCAATGTTTTAGTATTATGCAAAAAAAATGTTTTCATCAGATACTCATGTAAACTCTTTGTTGATGGGACTGGTTTGGCTACCCTGCTTTTCTTCTCTACCACTGTCACCGTTTGACTCAGGTCCGACAACAATGCTCTCGATCCCCTCCCCCTCCCACCCAGGTAGGGAAGGAGAGAGAGAAAAAGAGAGAGACTTGGCTGGATTGAAAACTAAACTACACAGCTTTAATTAAAACACTAATGAATCATACAAGAAAATATATACAATTATATACAGATATATTTAGGTATGGGCAAAAGCCTCTCACCTCCCCCCACCCCAGCAACTCCCACAGCACTTCCCTGATCTGGGAAGAGTCCCGAGGAATCCCGGAGCTGCTGCTGGAAAAAAGCAGAGAGTTATGGGGGTCAGGAGATCTCGAGCCTAAGGGTCGACGGTGATGGATGAACAGAGTCCTCCCTGGACGTCGGCCATGGACGGAAGAGAAGGGAAGAAGAAGGAAGGAAGTAGTATTCTGTGATCTCTGACCTTCCTTTGAGCTTACGTAGATATATGGAATGGAATATCTTTGGCCAATTTTGCTGTCTGTCTAACTCAGCCTCCTATGGGGGGGTCACAGATCTCCCCATAGTGTCTGAGCCAGCAGAGTGAAGGTGCGACCTTGAAGCCTCAGTAGTTAGAAAAACATTCCACTGTCTTATTAGCCTAGCAGAACACACTGTTGCTAGTTACAAGAAAGCTTACTGAAGGAAAAAAAAATCAGTAAAAAGAAAAATTGGCTTCATCCTGGCTCAAACCAGGACAACCACTAAAATAACACTGATAAACAGAGGGCACCTGGAACAATTCAAAAGTGTTGCAAAGGTGGGATGCTTTAAAAACGGAGTTTGTTCTCAGCACCTCCCCTAATTTATCTTCCCAGAATTCTGCTTTTTTTTCAATTTGAAAATAAAATTTATTTTTCTTGCATTTTGCATTGGAATGAAATACGTGACATGGATTTTAAAAAAATCTTTTATGGAAAATATTTTGCTGCTTGAAATGCAAAACATTTTTTTCCAGATTTTTTAGCAAAATAAATCATGAAAGTTTAGCTAAATGATACTTTTTCCAAAAATGTTTGCAAACATTTGAAGCAAAAGAATTCTTGCAACATTATGCCCTTTTCTGTCAGTGTTCTTCTTCCTGAAAAGTAGTATTACTTAGCATCTCTTCAGAAATTTCTGCTGCACATGACGAATGAAAGATTTAAAAGCCATTAGAAAATGTGTACCTCGCCACAACAGTGTATGAGATATTGGTATTTACTCCTGTCAGTTTAATATGGATGCTACTGACTTGCTGCAGGGCTGACTCAGGTTCTACAATGGAGATGCAGCTGTCTCGAGCTGAACAGCTGATTAACTTCAAGCTTCCCTATGAAGGAGCATGAATCTGAGAAAGGAAAAAACTGACATATGGCCTCATAAGAGATGACTGCAATTGGAAAACATACAGAAAGTGAATGAATGGTCCTTGCATGTAAAAGACACAGCCAAACTTCTAATTAAAACATTTGAGCAATAAGCTCATTATTTTCAAAAGTAACTGTCTCACAACCTGAATAAGAGCAGTGTCCAAATGGAGGGCTGGAAGTGAGTATTCCGATTGTTGAGAAACAAACTGTGTAGCTTCAGTGGTAGGCTATTGCTCTTCAAATTCTAGAAAGAAAAGACAGCAAGTCTTGTGGAACAAAAAGTATAATTTCTTACAAAGATCCAAAGCCTAATTTAGTTTTGTTCCTTGACAGCCTTTTTCTCAAGAGGAGCTGGTGAACTCAAACCTCTAGGACTTGTATCCCCAAAGTAAAGAATCCAGAAGTTTTCAAGCAGGTAGATTGTGCCTGCTGTCTACTTAATGTGTTTAAATAGAACCAGGCTCTTCACAGAGATACTGCAACAAGTAAGATTTCCTTCTGATCACAATGGGCTGCTAAAACAGCTGTCCTAAATTTTTAAGGATTGTATATAGTTCATAACCCAATCTACTGCAGTTAACACAAAAACGTAATCAGGAATCTTTTTGGCTAGGAATTTTTTGGCTGGGATCTATCTGGTGCATATAAACTGTATTTTTGATTTTCATCATAGAATCACAGAATGACAGAATAGACATTTCCAGGGAGGGAGCATCCACAACTTCCCTGCATAACCTGTTTCACTGTCTCACTACCCTCACAGTCAAAAATTTCTTCCTAATATATAATATAAATCTACCCTGTTTCAGTTTAAAACTATTGTCCCTTGTCCTGCCACTGAAGACTCTGGTAAAAAAACCTCTCACCATCTTTCTTAGAAGGTTCAGCTATTGAAAGGCTGCAGTGAGGTGAGCCTGGAAACCTCTCTTCTTCAGGCTGAACAACCCAGTCCTTTCAGCCTCTCTTCACAGAAGACGTATTCCAGCCTTCTGACAAGTTTTGTATCTATCCTCTAGATTTACCCTACACTTTTGTCTTTCCTTTACTGGGGCACCCAGTGTACCCAGAGTAGTACTCATTTACTGTCAGTAATTTATACTATTTAATAGCAGTTTTGGTAGTTTACTCTTAGGTTGTTAACTTATTAACAGGTTTCAGAATTATTCTCAGGTTTCAGATCTCAATCCAGAGAATTTTGTGTATAAGATTCTGCATTACTTACACGCACCTCTGTTTTCTTCAATTATACAACAAATTCACTAAAGCTGTTGACCAGGAAGATATACAGTCCAGTAAATGGTATCCTCATTCACACAGCTATGAAAGATCTAACTATACAAATCCTTGTGACTTTTTATCACTGATTTATAGGGTAAGCTGATTTGAAAACATCTACATTAGGAGTTGTGGTTGTGCAGCATGCTTGGTAAGCCACAGTCATTACTTTAGCAACTGTGGAAACCCCCTGCAAATGTTCTTGCACAAGACCACATGACTAGACAACACAAATGGTCACTTCATTACCAGAATTGCTTTCAGCTCTTTTTTGGGTACCAGAATTGGATTCTGGACAGAATCCCATTAAAACACTAAACCAAAGGTTTATTTAACTATGTCTAAAAGTCTTCTTTCATATACTGAGAGGTCTGGGATTCTGTCAAAAGATTTTGATGGCACTAAACTGGCAAATACATATATATTTTTAAAAAATATATAAAATACATATATAATGATATATTTTATAGATACATATTTGAATGAGTTCTACTTTCTGGAACTGTGAAAAAGATAAACACTTCATAAAACCTCCTGCCACAGAACCAAACATATTGAAATGGCTTTTTTATGGAGATACTGAAACAACAAAAAATACACAGGGCTTGTTTCTCCTGAGGGTTCAATTATTTTGAGTGCTGGTAGGAAACTTTGATTGATAAATCTAGCCCTTTCTTTTCCAGGCAATAGCTTCATCATACAGTGATGAGAAAGCATTAGGGACTTAGAGAATGAAAAAATAATATTTGGATTGCAACAGAATAATGAAAATGCAGAGGATGATTCTGACTTTTACAAGGTGAGAAATTGCTTCCCATTTTGATGGTGTGATAGCAGGAGTCTCTTCTAGGAACAGCTAAGTTTGGGCTTTATATAATATTCTTCAATTATTTTTCAAAACTTAGAAGATTTCTCCAGCTTTCCAACTAGAAATTCGTAAAACATTCAAAATGCAATTCAAGCTATAGTGGCAACATATGTTTTTCAGAACCATAAATGACTGATGAAGTAGTGTGGTGACCACATATCATATGTGAAATATGAACTAAGAAAGAGAAATGTCCAGCCAACAGAGAAAACTTGGCAGATTTTCTACCCAAAACAAATGTATCATGTTTTCCAGCTGGGCTTACACAAACTTATCACAGATGTCCCTTTGACACCTCAGTAAGTATTGGTAATCGTCTGTCTACACCATTTATTTCACTCTTCCTTGCTAAATACTTCTTAGCAACCTGAAGTCCTCCATCACTATTTTCATAAAATCTTCCCCTTCTTTTTCATGTAGAATGAAGGGAGGGTATCAATCAAACAAAATGTAGATAGACCATTTAGTTCTATTTCATCATAATAAATTCCTTTCCAGATGATCTCTCCCCTCTATGGACAGAGGAGGTATGCCTAACCTTGCAAATAAATTTCTCTGGAAAAACAAGAAAAAACATTTATAGAGAAAATAAAATTTGGCTTTAAAATATAAGCTTAATCAACAAGCTATATTTTGAAAGCAAATTAGTTAACAATAATAAAGCTATGTTCTTTAAATGTTTACAGTTTCCACAAGTAGACATAGAGTATTACTTTGAAATCACTGAATATTTCTGGAATCCAGTAAAGTAATGGTTTCATTGCCTTTCATTAAAACTGGTCCTTTCTGATTAATAAAATATTTTTGAGCTTTGTGAGAGTATTTTGTAAGTAATTTTTAAAATAAATCTTAAGTGAAGAGTTAGCTGCACCATCCAACTCAATCCACTCCAGAATTTGGACAAAAAATGTATTTTATGTATCAAAGTCATAGTAGGGCTGAAGACTGACAAAGCAGAGAGATGCTCCAAAAAAGGCACATTGCCATGCAGCTGTTTTAACTTCTACATTGCAGGAAGAGTCAAGCACAGACATGAAAAGAGTAGAATTTAAGAGCTGTTGCAAATGCAGTCGGCCTGCATAGACTGTCTGCTCTTGCTTAGCCATACAGGACAGATGTAATTTAGTTTTAATGTTTTAGCTAATGAAATCACTGCTAAAGCCTACAGATAACTGCAGGAGTAGGCTCAGTGTTAAACAGCACTGTGCTTGAAAGCAAGAGTGGCCAATAGATTAACCACTACACTTCCACCTAGTTTTACAGTTTTTTACTGCCTGATTTTAATATAAGGCTAGTTTTCTGAAACATGGTGTGCACATGCGAAATTTAAAAATTAAGAGGTCAAGTTCTAGACAGGAATTATAAAACTGTGTAGCTCTTAAAAGTTTATTTATACTCACTAAATTATCAATATCTGGTATCCAGATGATTACATTTCAGCTCCTTTTTCTTGTTTTGCAGACTGAAGAGAGAAAACACGTATTCAGAAATACACTGATACGTACACACACCACGTATGCTCTACTGGCATGTCTGTGATATATTGTGAAACCATATTTCAAGCAAACTTTTCCTAGCAAATTGGAGAATCTATCTTCCAGCTTCCAAATCATCTCCCTGGATTTACTAATGTTTTAACCTCTGAAAAGTTTCATATATCTGTGGGGGGTTTTTTTAATAGTAATAATCTTTCCCAATACTTTTCCTTAGTTAAATAATTTTTCCATTCTAATTACTGTTACTGACTTTTTGCTCAGTTTCAGCAAAAAACACTCCAAGCTCATTATCAGAATTCTTGCTTTGCAACTGGTGTGCTAACAAAGCTGAGCATTGCTATTGTGGCACCAAAACAACAGGTGAAATATTGCAATTTACTTTTGGAAAAATGAGTTACAGTTCTCCCTAGAAATTCTGTGTGAGAAACACCTGGAACATGTAATGACACGGGATGTTATGCATGATGTATGTTTTGTAGGTTCTCAGATTTTAAATTTTTATAAAAAGAGGTAGTACATTTCCAGAGGGGCACCTAATAGTATAGCAATGAAGTCCATATGCATATTTAAACTTCACTTGTCCAACACAGATCATGGGCAACTGTGCAGCTGATGATACCTTTTGTGCTTACAATAATAGAATCTAGAATAATTTCATTTGGAAAAGATCACCAAGTCCAACCATTAACCCAGCACTACCAACTCCACTAAATCATGTTCCTAAGCACCACATCTACACATCTTTGAAATACTCCTGGGGAGTGGGGTAATTCAACCACTTCCCCGAGCACCTTGTTCCAGGGCGTGACAACCCTTTCAGTGAAAAAAAATTAAAATCCTAATAGCCAACCTACACTTACGTGTAATATTTGTGTGTGACTAAAGCTAAGGATTAGATAATTATTGAGCATATATGACCCACAAATCTACAAACCTCTTAGTGTAACCTCAGCACTTGGAAAAATTGTGATCATATGGTGTGTTATTGAAAGGCATTTCAAAGACAACACAACCATCAAGGACAGTCAACTTGGGCTCAAGAAAAAGGGCAAGTCCTGTTTACCCTGATACCTTTCCACACTAAGTTCACTCTCCCCGTGGGTGAAGGGCGGGTGTGATTTGTAACTTTTCTAAATTTTGTTAAGGCTCTTGATCCTTTCAATTGGGATCCTTTGATCCCATCATAGTATCCTTCTGGACAAGCTGTCCAGCTGTGAGATGAGCAGATACAATGTGGTCTGAGTGAACTGGGTGAGCAGCAGGTTTGTCATGAAAAGGGGTACACCTGGCTGGTGGCCAGTCTTGCTGAGGGCTCAGCTCTAAGGCCAGTTCTGTTCAACATTTTTATCTGTGATCTGGATGCAGAAGTTGAATACAACATTAGCAGTTTTGCTGGTAAGACTAAACTGGAAGGTGCTGTTGACTCTCTTGAGGGACAAGAGGTGTTGCAGAGCCTTGTAGATAGACTGGAGCACTTGAAAATTATTGGTTTAGGTCCCTCCCCTTCCCCTTCCAGTAGCAGTATATAAAGTGTTCAGTGCTTATATTCACATTGAACTAGAAGAAGACAAAAGAATGATGTAGCAATTAAATTTTTTACATCATAGATACAATGGTTCAAAACCCATTGAGGGTTATGAGATCACAGAAGAACAATCCTGATCACTTCTGAAGTTAGATGCTTTACTATATGCTACCTATATATGCTACATATATATAGTACATAAAACCTGCATGGCTAAAGTGTCTCTCAGCTTGTTTCCAGTTATAGTGGTAAAGACTTTTCATGCTCTTCATTCCTCACAGAAAATCAATTTTGCTCCTGAAAGAGAAATGGATTGTGAAGAAAACTTTAATTATAATAATTTTATTTTTAACCAAGGAGAAAAAAAAGGATCACAATTCATTTATGTAAAATATTCTTAACTTTATTTTGTGTATAATTGCTGATGCATTCAACTGAAATAATTATACACTTTCCACGGTCATTGGATTAGAATAATGAATTAAGTAAGTACAATCACTGGTATCCCAGCTATCATACATTGACTTTAAGAAATAATTATTTAATCCATATGACCATGTTGTTCACCAAGACCATTATTTTATTAATCCTTATGATCCAAACAATGCTCTGTTCATGTATCAACACACAGGGGGCAGGAAAGTGGATTTGTTAAGCTGGGTAGGTTTAGCCTTCTTTTATGTATTCATTCTATTTTATGTTCATTTACTTATTGTACACATATGGTGGCAGGAGCTGCTAAAGCAATAACTGTTGTTCTGCAAACTAGGCAATACATGGAAACAGATGCAAGATTTCCAGTAGGTTTTGGAAGTTTTGTGATTAAAGACACATTTCTTTTTCTATGTCTGAGTGTTTACAACATGGATTTCCTTAACTGTTTCAGCAGATATTCATGAATTTGGACCCATAAAAGTCAAAACTGGGGAGAATCAACACAAAGTTTTACAGAAAAAAGCTATGGCAGTAACAACAAATCTTCTGTAGATTTAATATTATGCAATTACTTTCCCAAACTATGTAAGTGGGAAATAACCTTTTCCCATCAGAACAGAACACATTAGATTTTTTATTGCTTTTGGAATTATTACATTTCAAAGCTATTTTAGATGGTATGTTACCTTGATTCTAATAACGTAAGGAAAAAAAAAAAAAAGAATCCTGGGTAAATTAAAGTTCTTAATTAGAGATAAGATGTAGGAAAAAGACATGCCAAATATTCAGTTGACAAGCTTCTTTAAGGTGGCTGGCTTCTGCTTTCAGTCTTTGTACCAAAAGGTATCTAAACATAATGAACAATTAAGAAAATAAATGGCATAATAAGCCTCACTAGGAAAATGCAGAATACATTAGAATAAACACAGTATTTTAAAATTTTATGATTGACACGTATATTCAGTTCTTCAGTAAAATACTGCATTGCAGAAGAGTAGGAAAACTGTTTCTCCAAAAGGTGTTGTTTTTTTTTTTTCACTTATTTAGGCATTTGACATACAGTGACGGGTTCACTGAAACTGACTCTTTTACACTTTAAGCCTTTTGAAAGGCTTCATTTTTTTTTCCTACTAAGGGCTATTTGTTTCATGACAGCATTGTCTACTTTCCTTACAAAAATGCAGGCATTTGTCCTTGTGCTATGTGCTGACATCCTCTGATAAGAAAGCTAAAAAGGGGAAGAATTGAAGGTCAGCACATCGATTTTGCTCTCAGGTGAGCATAGTAGATAAATACATTTCACTAACTTCCCACTTGCTATAATATAAAGTTTATAGATGAATTGGGGTGAACATCTACATTGCCATTACTTTGAAAAGAAATGGAAATCTCAACTGCAAAACGTTTTTAAACAGAGGGCAGGAAGTAAACGCTATGTAATATTGTACTCACTCCATCCTCTCTTTCTGTTCTTGTTCAGGTTAAAATTTCAGCTTACTACCAAAAATTAAAGCAGCTGTCAGTCATATTCCAAAGGTACAAATAAATTCTAAGAGAACACATTTGAAATGTGGACATCCAGTTTTATGTTATGTTTTGGTAGAGTGTTTAGGTGACTTAATTACTTGATTTGACTTGACTAATTACTTTCACCCTAGAAATTTAATACAAAATTGGCATTGAGTTTTTATTCTTGTATATGGGAACATGCAGAAATTGTTAGTCTCTTTTTCCCATCTCTAGGTATTTTCTTACGTGTCCTAAAATTCTGGAAATTTGATTTCTGGGATTGCAAACAAGTACACTAAGAGCAAAAAAAGTAAAGCTAGCATTTTTTGACTCACAGCATGTCTTGGCTAGAGAAGGACATAAATTCCCCTATTAGGTATTTTAAAGAACCCAAATTTCCTTTGTAAGTGAAAGTGAGAATAAGGAGAACAGTGAAAAAGGAGACAAATTAAAAGATATAGTTAATCCAGTTTTAAGTAACAAACGATTGTTTGATTTGTCCTGTGCAGGACAAAGTCTGTAAAAGTAATGGTGGAGGGTAGCAAAGTTCAGAAAACTTCACAGTGAAACAAAGTGTTAGATACGCTCATAAACACCATTCAAAATCTCAGGTTATCAATTCCTTCTTTTCCTCCCATTCCCTTCATCCACCAGGGAGATCCAGCAAACCAGGCTACTTCTGTTATAAGAAGCAGCACATAAACTCCCACATAAATTAGGATAATTTCTATCAGACTTCAATGCTTTGAGCATTTGTTAGACTAAATTACTCCACCGGAGGAGTTATGTGTCTTACAGTCAAATTAAGGAGAGGAGACCACAAGGAGAGCAGATACAGGCAGTGGCTGCTGTAAGTGCTCTGCCTTAACAACTACCCTTACTGATTTAAGACTGACAGTGGGGTTTCTGGAGCCAACTAGAAAAGAAAGAGGGTTAAGTATGGTTTCCACCTGGGCAAAAGCTTCTGCCAGAAGGACTGTGGCAACCCAAACAGAGTGTTCCTCATAGACATGTGGAGTTCCAGGTCTCTGGCTGTAGGGAATGCCAAAGCCTATCATTCTACCTGGAGAATGGCAGAAACACTAGCTGTGTGAGGTGTGAACAGATAAATTGGCATGATTGCACAGCTGAAGGAGGAAGCAGAGAGACTTAGGAGTATCAGAGAGTACAAGAGGGAGATAGACCATTGATTGGTGTCTGAGTGTGACAGCCTACAGGACGAGGAGCAATGGCGACAAGTTTCTGCACAGTGCAAGCAGTAGGGCAAGGGGGTCCCTAGAGTTCCCTCCCTCCAGGTGACTTTGCAAAGTAGATACGATGCTCTGCAAGTAGAACTAAAGGTGATGTGGATGATGGTTTACCAAATTTGGAGGTATCACCAAGGCCAAGTGAGTCTGTACCTTGCATCAAAACCACTTCAGTTAAGAAAAAAAGGTAGGTACTTGTCACAGGTGACTCACTTCTAAAGGGAGTCAAAGGCTATATGCAGGCCAGACCCACTTCTTAGGGAGGTCCGCTGCTTCCCTGGGGACAGGGTTAAGGATACACAGAGGAAGTTCCCTGCTGTAGTTCAGCCCTCCAAGTACTACCCATTACTGTTACTCCAAGTAGGCAGTGATGAGGTAGCTATCAGAAATCTAAGGGCAATGAAGAGAGATTTCTGGGCCCTGGGATGGCTGGTTAGAGGATTGGCAGCACAGGTGGTGTTCTCCTCTATCCCACCAGTAGCAGGGATTGATGAGGGAAGAGCCAGAAGATTAACTCCTGGCTTCGGGAGTGGTGCAGTGGACAGGACTTTGGCTTTTTCAATCATGGATGGACCTACAGGGGTGCTACACTACACCAGACACGGCAACAGGTGGGGAAGCCTAACCCAGAGGGGTAAAAGGATCCTGGGGCATGAGTTAGCAGGGCTCATAAAAAGGGCTTAAACTAGGTTTGAAGGAAGATGAGGACAAAACCAGGCTCACCAGAAATGAGCCTAAGGACGGCTGCCAGTCTGCTGTCCCACTCAAGCCAGGATATGGGCATAAATGTGACAACAAAAACATAGGGCTCGCTAGTAGGTTAGTAACCACACGAGTGGTTGGGATATCTGTACCACGGCTCAAGTGTATATATGCCAATGCCTGAAGCATGGGAATAAATAGGAGCTAGAAGTTATTGTGCACCAGGGAGACGATATAGTTGCCATCACGGAAACATGGTGAGATGATGCGCATGGTTGCTGCACTGCAATGGATGGCTACAGGCTCTTTAGAAAGGACAGGCAAGGCAAGAGAGGTGGTGGGGTGGTGTTATATGTTAAAGAGTGCTTTGACTGCCTAGAATTCAATGCTAGATGCACCAAGGCAGAATGTACATGGGTAGGGATAAAAGGGAAGGCAAATGAGGCAGATATCCTAGTGGGAGTCTGCTACAGACCACCCAACCAGGATAAAGAGACTGACAAGGTGTTCTTTCAACAACCTGGAGATGTCTCATATTTGCTAGCCCTTGTTCTTGTGGGGGACTTCAGCTTACCAGATGTCTGCTGGAAGTACAACACAGCAGAAAGGGGCCAATCCAGGACATTTCTGGAATGTATAGAAGATAACTTCCTTCATGTAGCATGTAGAGGACAACCAGGAGATCAGGTCCAGCCAACACGGGTTTAGGAAAGGAAGGTCATGCCTGACCATTCTTCTCTCCTTCTATGACTGGGTGACCTGCCTAGTGGATGAGAGGAAGGCTGTGGATATGGTCTACCTTGACTTCAGCAAGGCCTTTGACACAGTCTCCCACAGCATCCTCCTGAAGAAGCTCCCAATCCAGGGCTTGGACAGGTGCACCCTTTGCTGGGTTAAAAAATAGTTGGATGAGTGGGCCCAGAGAGTGATGGTGAACACAGCTGCATCCAGCTGGTGTCCAGTGACTAGTGGTGTCCCCCAGGGATCAGTACTGGGCCCAGTCCTATTCAACATCTTTATTGATGACCTGGATGTGGGGATTGAGTCCACCCTTAGTAAGTTCACAGATGACACCAAGCTGGGGGGGAGTGTCGATCTGCTGGAGGGCAGGAAGAAGCTGCAGAGGGACCTGGACAGGCTGGGTTGATGGGCTGAGGCCAATGGCGTGAAATTCAACAAGACCAAGTGCTGGGTCCTGCACTTTGGCCACAACAACCCCAGGCAGCACTACAGGCTGGGGGAAGAGTAGCTGGAGAGCAGCCCAGCAAAGAGGGACCTGGGGGTGCTGGCTGACAGCAGATTGAACATGAGCCAGCAGTGTGCCCAGGTGGCCAAGAAGGCCAATGGCATCCTGGCTTGTATCAGGAATAGTGTGGCCAGCAGAAGAAGGGATGCAATTCTCCCCCTGTACACAGCATTGGTGAGGCCTCATTTCAAGTACTCTGTGCAGTTCTGGGCCCCTCACTTCAAGAAGGATATTGAGGTGCTGGAGCAGGTCCAGAGGAGAGCAACAAGGCTGGTGAAAGGACTAGAGGGAAAGTCTTATATGGGTAGGCTGAGGGAGCTGGTGTTGTTTAGCCTGGAGAAGAGAAGACTCAGGGGGAACCTTATCACTCTCTTCAACTACCTGAAAGGAGGCTGTAGTCAGGTGGGGGCCGGGCTCCTTTTCCAGGCAACTAGCAACAAGACAAGAGGGCATGGCCTGAAGCTGCACCCGGACAGGTTTAGGCTGGATATTAGGAAGTACTTCCTCATGGGGAAGGTGATTAGACATTGGAATGGACTTCCCAGGGAAGTGGTGGAGGCACCATCCCTGGATGTATTCAAGGAAATGCTGGATGTTGCACTTAATGCCATGGTCTAGCTGATTGCAATTATTGGAGACATTCCTGTAGCTATGTGCTCTATTAAAATGTCTTATGTCTTACAAGATGAAATAAGCAGTCAGTACTTAGTTTATACGGAAACGAACTGGATTTCAGTAAAACTGTGGAGTATAAACTCTGTGTTGACCTTTAGAGTGGTGGAAGAACATATGGGTTATACTAACAAATAAATTACTGCTTGGGAATATTCCCATAATCTGAATTACTTGCGGTGGTAAATTGGTCCTTGGTGTGCCTTTCTCTGTGATTCTTGGACATGGATTAGATGCTTCAGGATCAATGGGGCCTTGCATACAGCCTCACAGACTTAGAAGCTCAGAGAATTTATTAGCATAGGTTTTACCTATTCTGTGCCAGCTGGCTTTGCTGTTAAGGTACAGTCCTAAACACATATTAGTTTATTGTTATAGGCATAGCCTTAATCTCTCTCAATCATCACTTTGAAGATTTTTTAAACACTTTCCAGGTTCTATCTTACAAATGATTCCTCCATTCTATAGAATTCTGTTTGAAGTCAGCACAATCAAAAACCGGTAGAAATATTTAAAGTTGCTTAGTATGGATGTAGATGTGTAACATCATTCCTTCTTTTCAGCATTCAGAATGACAACAAAGTAGGAGAAGTTAGTATAAGACCTGGATGATAAAACCAAGGACTATGCTGGTACTAGCAATTAGGATAGCCCACTGGGAACAGATCTATCTGTAGAGATCCCAATATCCATGTATAATTTAAAGGTTTTGCTTCAGACTAGCTCTAGTTTGGCTTTTTAATTGGATGTTCATTAGTGGCTGCAGTATTACCTCATGTGTTTGTGAATTTTCATGCATCCATTGTGGCTTAGTTTCTTCTACAGAAGAGCTTGCAAACTGAGAGGGGTCTGACATATTTCCTGTATTAGGTGGCAGCAAACTGACTGCTGTATTTAGATGCAGTCTAACAAGTGAGTAGAGGGAGATAACTGCCAGTCTGAACATCAGGCCATTCTTCTGTTCATAAACCCAGTGGACTGCTGGCCCTTTGATACTGTCCAGGTTCACAGCTGTCTCCTACTCATCTTGATGCTCACCAGGGCTCCCAAGCACTCTCTATAGAGTTATTCACTGGCTGAATCATCTCCAGCCAGTGTTATGGACAGAGTCTCTGTTTTTCCAAGGCTCAACCTGTATCATGTTGAATTTTATCAGGTTCAGGAGGGTTTATTCCTGAAGCCTACCTCAGTGACTTTGAATGGCAGGCCTGCCTTAAACACTGTTCACTTCCACAAAGCTGATGCTCACAAACTTGGTTTTAAAACGGGGTCTAAACAAATCCACACCCAGTCACCACGTGGAGCTGCTACAAAGCAGGCTTGATTTGCAGTGGAGGGGCTGATCTTGGCTGACAGGTGTTCTGTATTTTTTTGCTCTTTCTTTCTGAGGGTTCCCCTCTCACAGGGAAGCACTAGGGGAAAGCAGACACAGGAGCAGGTGGCAGCAGGTTGCTGAACTGCAGGAGACTGTAAGAAGGCTGAGGAATATTAGTGAGACAGAAAAAGGAGATAGATAATTGGCTTCAGAGACACACTGAAGCAAACGCAGAGCCTACAACTGCAGAACTCCCCTGTTAACAAAAACGGAAAAGAAGGAAGTGAATGATGCAGAAAAATTACAAAGAGAAATGGAATATGGGAAAATCAGACTTGAAGGAAGGAGAAACTTCCCTTAAAACCTAAGGGGCACTTGCAGAACCATTTCACAGTTCTGCAGACTGAAAAGAAAAAGCAGCCCATGCAAGATAACTGCCAGATCTGACTAAGGCAGCTGGCTCGGAGCATGACATGACAAGAAGTGCTCAGAAGAAGCAGTGACGGGTAACAGTTGTGTTGGACTCCCTTCTCAGGGGTACTGAAGGACCCCTTTGCAGACCAGACCCATGTGCTTGCTCGGGGCTCATATCAGAGATGTATCAAAATAGAAAAACAAAGTTGTATGGCCCACTGACTATTATTCTCTCCTGCTGTTTCACATGGGCACCAATGATACAGATTGGAGTAAACTGAAGACCATCAGGAAAGACTATAGAGCGCTAGGAATGGCAGCAAAGGGCTCAGGAGCACAGGCAGTGTTCTCATCAATCCTTCTGGAAAAAAAAGGGAAGGATTGGAAAGGGTCAACCGAGTTGGGAAAGTTAACAAAGGGTCACAGTAGTGGTGCCAGAGTGAGGGCTTTGGCTATATGGACCACAGTAGTGGTGCCAGAGTGAGGGCTTTGGCTATATGGACCACAGTTTGAAAAACCTGGTCTCCTGGGGTGCTGCTGGGATACACCTCTTAGAGAAAGAGGAGAGAGTCCTTGACCAGAGGCTGGCCAATCTAGTTAGGAGGGCTGTAAACTAGTGATGCCAAAGGAAGCGACCCTCAATTCACCCCACACCCACCACATTATGCACAAAGTGAGTAACAGATGCCATGAGCCCGCAGAAGGATTGCAGGCCAACAGGAAAGCTTCTGACCTACAAAATGTAATCCCTGCCAGCACGACTGCTTCAAAGGGAGCCCATCACAAATGGTTCTGTGCAAATGCAAACAAAGGGATGTTGTCCTGACAGCAGGGTCCATTACACAATGTCCAAGAAGCCAATTCACAGCTTAGAGTTGAGATATTTGCTTTAATATCCAGTTCTGCACAGAAAAGGGAGCAGGGTTGTATTCCACAGAGCAGCTCAGCTTCCTGAAAAACAACGGCTACTTTTATACCCAAAAATGCAAGAAAGAGCTCAGTTTTTAACATTATTCTATCACTGGCACTCACAATTGGTCAACTCATTCCTTGCTTCCCTTTAAAGTGACAATGCTCAGGAATTTCCTTGTGCCTGCTCAGAGGTGCCCATCTGGAAATGTACTACCTCTTTTTATAAAAATTTAAAATCTGAGAACCTACAAAACATACATCATGCATAACATCCCGTGTCATTACATGTTCCAGGTGTTTCTCACACAGAATTTCTAGGGAGAACTGTAACTCATTTTTCCAAAAGTAAATTGCAATATTTCACCTGTTGTTTTGGTGCCACAATAGCAATGCTCAGCTTTGTTAGCACACCAGTTGCAAAGCAAGAATTCTGATAATGAGCTTGGAGTGTTTTTTGCTGAAACTGAGCAAAAAGTCAGTAACAGTAATTAGAATGGAAAAATTATTTAACTAAGGAAAAGTATTGGGAAAGATTATTACTATTAAAAAACCCCCACAGATATATGAAACTTTTCAGAGGTTAAAACATTAGTAAATCCAGGGAGATGATTTGGAAGCTGGAAGATAGATTCTCCAATTTGCTAGGAAAAGTTTGCTTGAAATATGGTTTCACAATATATCACAGACATGCCAGTAGAGCATACGTGGTGTGTGTACGTATCAGTGTATTTCTGAATACGTGTTTTCTCTCTTCAGTCTGCAAAACAAGAAAAAGGAGCTGAAATGTAATCATCTGGATACCAGATATTGATAATTTAGTGAGTATAAATAAACTTTTAAGAGCTACACAGTTTTATAATTCCTGTCTAGAACTTGACCTCTTAATTTTTAAATTTCGCATGTGCACACCATGTTTCAGAAAACTAGCCTTATATTAAAATCAGGCAGTAAAAAACTGTAAAAGTAGGAAGTGTAGTGGTTCACACTGGACACTGAACAGGTTGACCAGGGAAATTGTGAAAGCTCCATCTCTCGAAGTGTTCAAGACCAGGTTGGATGAGGCGTTCAGCAATCTGATCTATCTAGTGCACGGTGTTCCTGTCCATGCAAGAGGGTTGGAACTAGATGATTTTTCAAGATTACTTCCAAATCAAATTATTCTTTGATCCTATGATTAAGTAGCAGATCCAGGAAGATCAATGACACTTCCTCGTTCATTCAGTTTCTGTGGTAAGCAGTTGTTCCAAGCACACTCCAACACCCCTACCACTGTACTACTTGTATCCTAGTCAGTTGTCCTTGCAGAAGATATCAGGTTAATGTCTCCTGACATTGTAAACAAGGGGATGATGACTTAGATAACGCCTTGAAAAAAAGGAACTTCGTCCACCTCCAGATTTGTTAGGGCAGTTGTTAACAGACCCTTGTCATAAAGCTACACTGCCAGGTTCTCCATCCAGATTACGATCTGCATAGCCTTTCTTGACAAGCCTGCTGCTTATTCCATGGAGTAGCCTGGTACACTCAAGCTGCCTACTGACATAAAGACCCTCCTCCTTTTATTCTCTCCCTGTTTTACTGGAAGAGCTCGTGTCCGTCTATTACAGGACTACAGTCTAACAAGTCACCCCACTTTCAATTAAATTATGTTGTAGTCCTCCATGTTTATGTGACATTCTTACATCTTTTGTTTGTCTCTTCATCTATTTTGCCACAAATATTTTTCATAATCTGAGTTCTGCAAATGACAACTGTCTTACTAAGTGCAAAACTGTTAGGTTTTGTTTTGCTTTGTTTCTTCTTATTCCAGAGGATTTTTGTTCCATCATAATGTTTTGTGTTCTGAGAGCTTAATCATAGTTAATACTGTACAGACCTGTTTTCATTTTTAATATCATGTATTTAAAAAACAGTAAAATGAATACAGGTTCGTGATAAGTTCTCTGGTGAAAACAGACAAACATTTTTCATATTTTTAAGGGCTCCTTGCCACGAATAATTCTGTTGCCAGTACAAGGCATTATGGAATTTATTCTAGTCATGCACAGAAATTGTGACTGTGCTGGGAAGGCTCAAGGCTATGAATTTCAAGATTAACCTTTCCAGGCAGGTGAAACACCATAGAAAGATCTCAGGTGTTTTATTGTCAAAGATTGAATATGTGCTGTTACAACAGGAAAGATGTTGATTATTCCTAAATGAACAGTGGTAGAGCATATTAATTACCTTGTCAGTTATTTCCTGAGCTTAGTTCTCCATCTCTCTCATAGAAACTGATTTCAAGTTCATTGGGATTGTAGTCATTATCTACATATCAATCAATCTGATTGCCAGGCAAAAGGCTCATTTCCTTCTGAGTACATGTTCTGAACTGGTTAATATAGGCAATTGGCAGTTGTTAAAATGTCCATGCTGGTACCTAAGTACTTTAAAAGAAATTTTAGTTCTGAATGGACAATCTGTCCTAAAATCGGTCTGGTACCTTCCCCAGTCTTTCAGGTGGGACTCTGGCACGTTCTCTACGCACTGCTTCCAACAGCCTGCTGGAGGGTGACCTGCATGCAGTTGGCAAGTGTTTCTGGATATACAGGGGAATAGAAATGTCTTGCACCGGCTTTTAAAGTGAAAAGATTTTAAATGTACTTTATGAGACATTCCCTCCACCGTCCATGAAGTAAACTATTTTTAAGGCAACAGGATTACTGTGAGAATTGTGAACACCATTTACATTAGCAAATTTACCCTTCCTCATTGGTATGCTTATAAAAATATATTAAGATGCCTGCTTAATTACATTTTTTTCTTCTGAAATGACAGTTAGATGCCCTTGTTATGCTTTTTCATATTGTCATTATATTAAGTGTAAATAAATGCCCCCACTCCTTACAAACCTTTTTTTTTTTTCTTTTTCTTTTTTTTTTTTCATCAAGCCCAAAAGCTCTTTTTAGCTGATTTTATACAAGATCCTAGCAAAGGCCTCATGCTACAGAAGGTTCCAGTGTGAAATAGGTCAATGTCACTCTTTAATCAGTTGCAAGGATCACCGCCAAGTCCCGTAAGACTTGATTCTCTAGTACCTCAGTCGCTTGGACTAAATATTCTGTTTCCACAGTACTGTTAGCTCTTACTAACTCATGGACCGAGGAAAACTGGAGCAGAGGAATCAAACTAATGTCTCTGATGTGTCAGTGCACAGCACACTGCCATTAGGACATCAAGCCAGTATGATTTATTAACAATTTTAATTAATTTTCTGAGTCATGTCCTAAGGGCTCAATTCTGTAATCTTATTACTGGGAGCATAACATGCTATAGTAAGACTATGGTTTCTAATCCTTCTTTTGTTGTTAAATACAATCTCTGCTTTTATTAGGAAACTCTTGAAATGAAGTAGGTTGCTTTTTCACATAGTGAAATTTTTCTGTGTATGTTCATCAGAAATTAGTACTAGAAATTATGTACTAGACTACATTCACTCTTAAAACAGAAGTAATCACTTACTCATCTCCTGAATTATTTTATTATCAAATCAAGCTAGAAGTCATTAAAGTCTCTATTTTAACGTATAGAAGTCATCTATGGATTTTAGATATGGAATAATCTCACTTATCTTTTTGTTTTATGTACACAGAACAAAATCTTAATCCCATTAATTCAGTGAAATCTGGATTTTTTAACCCATTATAAGCAAATAAATTGAGCTCATGAAGATATGTATTGACTACGACTACAGAACTGAATGCTTCTACTGTTTGCTTTTTAGCCTTTGCTTTTAAAAAGGAAAAAATTAAGTTGCTGATTTGCTAGAAGGTAAGTCCCAAGTACTAGCAGTAAATTTTCCCTAAGATTTATGCAACTTTGCAATGATATGGATTGTTATATTTATCACATCTGACTGTCAGTGAACAGTGTTTAATTGCTGTAAATTTACATTATTCTGAAGGGTTCCTGATCCAACAACACAATTAAAAATTGATTTTTGCATTACCGAGTATTTAACATTGACATATTTCAAACAAACAAACAAGCAAGCAAACAAAAAAATCACCCATCTTTTTTTATTTTTTTTAATCACAAATGTGTGATATCATTACTTTGATATGAGATAAATATTCTAAATATTCTCTGAATATGTTATATACAGCACTTAAAATTTTAATTGCCTCAGTATTGTCAAGTAGAAGTGTCATGTTTGTTACAGAAACGGAATTTTAGGGCATAAAATTTTACACATGGGCAATAAACATAGTTTTAACATAGAAGACTGCAATAACAGAATCAAGTCTCAGAGCACTTAGGAAAGCAAGTATGTTTCTTACTCATGAGAGAACATAGATGTATATGCCCTTTTAGTGTTCCAGGGTGTTTGGAAAGAGATATAAAATTGTTATATAATCATCAGTAACATCCCTATGCCCTCTAAAGTCCCCTAGAAATAAAGGATAAAGACAGAGAGAAGAAAGATAGTTTGTGGACACCATAAACTTTAAGTCAGTTATATAAAGAGATAAAAAGAAATTCAGTTGTCCTTTAAGTCTTTGAATCTCTCTGACACTGTTTACCATTTACAATTTTTCCAGTATTTTTCTGTTCCTACATACAGGAAAAATAGTTGACCATAAACCAGAAATAATTCAAGACTGAAATATGTAACATTTCGTTGGGAAAATGAGGTGGTTTAGTGTGTCAAAATTTTACCAAGTTTAGTGTGTGTGATCCAGTATAAACATTGTGGCAGGGTTTGTTACCTTTTTTATGATTATCATTAATGGTATTATTACAATTCACTTTGACGCTGGTCAATTTTAAAGGGAATTATGGCAAAAGCTATGCTTATACCTTCCTCTCATACGTTTAGATTATTCACAATGTGCAGACAGTTGAAGTGTTGTGCCTTTGCGACTGTCAGAATTGTATTCAGCATGCTAATGTAACAAGTGGGCATTTTGATAATGTAAAAATTGTTGTAAGGGTTCTAGCAATACAAGTTGAAGAGAGGGCTTTAAAGAACAACGGTTCAAGACATCTCATGATTATAGGGAAGGTGACACCTGCTCCTGTTCTGACAGTGATAAAGTTGCAAAGCACGGAGATGAACAGTAACAACATTTTTTGCATTGACTCTTCTCATCAACAGAAAACTTGCATAAGAAACTGAAATACAGTTGTATTCAAAGCTTGTGGTGCTGTTTTGCAACATGTGTAACTTTAACAGTAACCAGTGTTACCTTCTTCTCTTAAGTCTGACACGAACAGTAGCTCAAAAAAAATAATTATCTCCTTCCAACTAAGATGAAAAGATTGACTGCTCTCCTCCCCAAAATAACAACACAAAAATTGAAAATTAAAGAAGTTCTGAAGAGTCCTGAAGGAGTCTCTAAGTCCTGAAAGACAGAATAGTGAGGCCAAGGGCAAAAACGAGAATGAAGATACATATAAATTAAAATCTGAAATTGCATTAGGTTCCACCCAGAAAAGCAAGGAGTAGTGGTTTATTTGAAACTATTGGTCTGGAGAGATGTAGATGAAAGTTTTATACAGATTACAGAAGATTAGCAGAGTTATCAAAATTCTTCCTAAACTACTTCTCCACTAGTAACACACACTACAATATTTTTTCTAAGGCAGACTCCATCCTGCTTGCAACTAGACATTCCTCTCACATTTCTAGTTTCTAGTGTCAAAACCATGTTTTCTAATTTACATATTTTCTATGAATTAAATTGTGACTTGTGAAAAAAATAGAATAATAGAATCAGACTGTGCTGAGTTGGAAGGGACCCATCAGGATCATCAAGTCCAACTCCTGTCCCTGTGTAGGGCACCCCAAGAATCACACCATGTGCCTGAGCATCCAAATGCTTCTTGAACTCAGGCAGGCTTGGTGCTGTGACTACTGCCCTGGGCAGCTTGTTCCAGTGCTCCACCACCCTCTGAGTGAAAAACCTTTTCCTGATATCCAACCTAACCCTCCCCTGATTCAGGTTCCTGCCATTTCCCCAAGTTCTTTCATTGGTCACAAGAGTGAAGAGATCAGTACCTGCTCCATCTCTTCCCCTTATGAGGAAACCATAGACTGCAACGAGGTTACCCTTCAGCCTTCTCTTCTTCAAGATGAATAATCCAAGTTACCTCAGCCACCCCTTGTAAGTGATTCCATCCAGACGCTTCACCATCCTTGTGGCTCTCCTTTGGACACTCTCCAACAGTTTGATGCCTCTTTTATATTGTGGTGCCCAAAACTGCACACAGTACTCAAGGTGAGGCCACACCAATGCAGACTAGAGTGGGACAATCATCTCCCTTGACCAGCTGGCAACACTGTGCTTGATGCACCCCAGGACACGGTTGGCCCTCCTGGCTGCCAGGGCACCCTGCTGGCTCATATTCCATTTGTCATTACCCAGGATTCCTAGGTTCCTGTCTGCCACACTGTTCTCTAGCCACTTGTTCCATAGTCTGTACTTACCATCAGGGTTGCCCTGTCCCAGGTGCAGAATCCAGCAGTTGGTCTTGTTAAAATTCATGTGGCTGGTGACTGCCCATCTCACCCGTTGAGGTCTCTCTGCAGGGCCTGCCTGCCCTCGAGGGAGTCAACAGCTCAACACTTGTCCAGCCATATGCTGAATACTGTGAGAGGCAGTATCAAAAGCTTTGCTGAAGTCCAGAAATTTTACATCCACTGGCTTCCCTTGATCAATTAGGTGGCTTACCTTGTCAGAAAAGGAATTTAACTTTGACAAGCAGGACTTTCCCCTCATGAAGCCATGCTGGCTGTGACTGGTGACTGCATTGTCCTCCAGGTGTTTTTCAATACTTCCCAGAAAAATCTTTTCCATACTTTTAACAGGTGCTGAAGTTAGACTGAGTGACTTATAGTTTCCAGACTCCTCCTTCTTGCCCTTTTTGAATATTGGAACATTAGCCAGTTTCCAGTCAAATAGGATCTCTCCAGATTCCCAGGACACCCCAGGGAAAAAAAAAAAAAAAAAGGCAAAAAAAAGCATATGAGTCTAACAATTAATTCACTGTATTTAAAAGCAAAGTTTGCTGTTTTGGTTTTTTTTAAACAGTTACTATGTCAGTCACAAGAGACTTAACACCTACAATTTTGTATGACCCTATGCATCCCTGAAATTACCTCTGAAATCAGCTTCTATTTCATCCTGTGGAGCTCTAAAATGCAGAACCAGTGTCTTCAGTTTTTTTGTGGAAACAAGTAACTGTACCTTGTTTTTCAGGGCAGATTTGACCCTCTTCCTTTCTCTGACATTAAAGATTAAGAACTCTGTGGAAGTGAATAGTCACACTGGTGCACAAGTGTTGTAAACAGAAGAAGAACTGGGCCACATTTTGCATAGTGGCCTGACATTTGAGAATTGATATTGCTCATTGAAATACCTTCAGAAATAGGAATTTCCTTGGTGGTTTTCATTACCACAATGAAAAGTAGAGCTGATCTGCAGGGCAGTGAAGTGCAGTTAAGGAGAACTATAAACAAGAAGAGAGAGGTCAGTTTTCTGGACCCCAGAGAGAGCACTCTGCATAGAGACACTATAACAGCAGCTTTGGAAATATACAACATCCTCTGTAAAAGGAATTTTACTTGAAGAAAGAAACAGTTATTGTTTATTTATTCTTATAACATATAGAATTCAAAAAACATTAGCAGCATACTGTCTTAGGAAAAACTGAGGTTCTTTTCCATAAAAAGCATGCTGAATTCTTTGTGTCTTCAGTGATAATAATACTTCCACATTATTGTAATACCTAAAGATAAATTATTTGAGAATGTCTTAACAAATCTTTTTTAAAAATTCAGTCTGTTTTTAAAAGGGTGACATCTCTTAGTAATGTTGTTTATTGTTCTGTTTTTGAAGGGAAAAAGGGACATCTGTTCCTGAGAAATGGTCGAGTTCAATTAACAACTATGTAACCAGCAGGAGTTTACTTCATTAACTAGCAGTAACATTTCCTACACCATCAGTTAACACTGGTTTTACTTAACCTAATCTTAGTTACAACAATATAGTATCAGAAAAGATCATTGTCAGCCACGTGTTCCTCAAACACAACTAATTTATCTCTTTGACACCTCATTAAAATGCAAACTATACGGAAATTGATTTTCAGCACTTTCAGGCAGGAATGTTTGTAATCATGTTAATTTGCAAATTTCCTCCTTTTTTATATATATTCTGAATGCTCTGGTTGCTATGTTCAGCCCAAGGCTATTTGTATTGTGCAGACAGAAAATGAACAGTGAACATTTATTTCTCATATCTTTCTGAGGAACCTGAGGCACATGAAGATATTTGTGCTGTAACAGGCACAGTCAATCTCCTTCATTCCCTTTAGTCACTATATATCAACAGCAAACTCCCAGCTAGTCTTGCTGCAGCAATTAACCTGCCAGGGCATTCTGCTGTCAGACTCAGTAATAATAAACTCCCCCCAGCGAGAGAGAGAGATATAGATCCTCACCCTGCAACTTCCACAGGGGCTGAATTATTCAGAATCAGCATGATTAAAAAGATTACATGGTATCAGTTAAAAAGACATACTTTTTGCTTCATGACAGAGGTTTAAACCTATTAAGGAATAACCATGGAAGAAAACGGGTCTTTACCATCCGTCTATAGGTCTTAGAAAGGAGATTTCTAAAAAAGTTGTTTATAATGCCTATCATTTTGAACGTTCAAGAATAAAAATGTAAATAACAAAAGGGTTAGCATAGTTGAATCATACAGCACCTGTAAATTCAAATAATAAATAAATAAATAAGTAAAAAATCATGCAGGACACAGAAAAAAAGGTATGAACTGGGGAAAAAATGCAATGTTTAAACTTATTTTTTTAAAGTAAAAGATAACCACAATATTCATTATTTTTTGTAAATGTTATTATATAGGACATATTAAGATGTGTGCTCTGACAGATTCAAAGGGTTTATCTTATTTATAATTTTCCATTAAAAAAAAATAATAGTGAAAAAGTGCTATAATATATTGCAGAAAAATCAATTCTGTATATTCCCCAGTGCTACGGCAGCGCTGTAGTGTTGTACATGCATAGCAAGCAAGTTTACTGAAACAGAGTCCTGGAAAATGAACTTTGCTTACACACCTTTAGTCACATTAAAATTATAATTTGTTTGCGAATCTCAGTTTACTCAGCCAAGTGGTAACACATTCTTAACTAAATGCTACTTGTGATTCCCAGGGGAATTATCTCTCTAAAATGTGGGACTGAGCCTGTGTGCTAGAACTGGTGTTCAATGCAGTCAAATTCATGACTACTAGAGCAATGTCATGCTCATCTAAATTAAATTGAACAAATTTGTTGATAGACTACAGAGAAATAAGAACATTTTTTTCAGTTTATCCAGACTTCAATACAAGTATGAATGCATAAGCATGCATTCCATACTAATGAATTATTCTTATCATTAGACCATTGTCCTCACTTGCAGCATTGTGTCCAGTTCTGGGCTCCCCAGTCCAAAATGGACAGAGATTTACTTGAGAGAGTTCAACGGAGGCTACCAGCATGATTAAGGGACTAGAACCTACGAGGAAAGGCTAAGAGACCTGGGCCCTTTCAGTCAAGAGAGGAGAAGACTGAGGGGAGATCTAATTAATGTCTATAAATACCTGAGGCCTGGACATCAAGAAGCCAGGGACAACCTCTTTTCACTTGTGCCCTGTGGTAGGAGGAGGGGCACTCCACCACAACAGGAGGAAGAACTTCTTTACTGTGAGGGTTACAGAGAACTGAAACAGCCTGCATAGAGAGGTTGTGGAGTCTCCTTCTCTGGAGACTTTCCAGACCTATCTGGATGCTTTCTGAGTAATCTGCTCTAGTTTTTTTTTTTGTCCTGCTCTAGCAGAGGGGTTGGACTCGATGATCTTTGAAGGTCCCTTCCAACTCCTAATATTCTGTGATTTAAACTAGCCAGGACTGAAAAGGAATTATCAATTTCTTAACTCTTATACATCCATATTACCACTGAAAGTATTCACTGTGCTTTTTATTAGGAACAATTTGGCTTTCTCTGTTTTGCTACACTGGCCTATACAGTAGTTTTGATACTACTTTTTACAGAGTTTAGGCACTACAGACATCATGTAACACTTCTTGTGTGCACAGAATCAAAGGCTTTGATGGATTACATTTCAAGAAACTGACCTTCACCAGACTTTCAAAACTGAACCCCAAATGTTAGGCCATCAAATAACAAAAACACTAGTATTAAAAAAAAAGAGTTTAAAAAAAGCCATGACCGTAGATGACTACATGATGATAATTCAGAAATTATGTTTATTTTAAACAAATTTTCTTGCAAACTTTTGAAGAGAAGGGCAAAGATTTTCAAATTCCCATATCTTAGATTTAAGTAAAAATGGCCAAGTTTTCAATGTGCTGCTCATTCCACTGCTTCCAGTGAAATTACTTCACGTTACTGAAATGTGCAGTATGTCTGAAAATCAGGCTACATGTAAGTGCCAAGTATAAAATGTAAGATACTATCATCACCACTCAGAATGCATATTGGGTAAGAGCTAGTAGTCTTCTCTTATGCTGAGCAGTAGTATGTTTGTCATTTTTGAAGGGTCTACTGCAAACCTTACTCTGATAGTATGAGTAAAAATGACAGAACCCAACACCTTAATCTTTCTGCATTTTTGGCTGTACTGATGTGCTTTAAAAATATCATCTGTTCACCTTTACCCTCAAGAGCTTTTTAATATTGTTTGGTCCACAGAAAACCAAAACCAGATTTAATGGGGGGGCTGCAGTTCTCAACCTTTTCTCACTGTGTTCAAAGTGACAATCATAATCTAGATCAATTTTATTCATGTTAATATGACATACATCAACACGACATATTACAACAAAATATCTACAAAAGAATTAATATTGATAAGAAGAAATCAATGCATACTTTGAAGTCCAAATTCCACTTTGCTAATCTTCCAGACTTTGTCTGTATTCCCTAGGGAAAGTTTTTAAAGGGAAAAATTATTCCTAAATGAGTAAGGAATTACTTTTAGCATGGGATGAGATATTTCTAGGATGTCACATACCTTTGCTTTCCTATTGCCTATGGAGTGTGCTTAGGCAACTAGCACAGACTAGATACTTAAGTTTAGAAGGTGAAATTTTGGCTTATCCAATAGAGAGAACGTATTTTCTGTAACTTTCAAGTTTGTCCACCTATGAGAAGTTAGAGTAGATGACCTCCAGAGCTACTGTCACACCTAAATACTTCTATGATTCTAAGCTTTTTTTTGTTTTCAAGTCACTTAGGTTGCATTACCAATCTTAACTAGGCTTAACATTGCCTAAGTCAGTGATATGAATTGCATCAATAAGATTAACTATTTACTAGTAGGAAAGTGGATCTTCTCAACCTGCCTTTTTCAGTAATGATTTTGCTAGAGGTGATCACAGAAGCATAGAACTATTCAGGTTGGAAAAGACCCTTGGGATCACCAAGTCCAACCATCATCCCTAGTCTACAAAGTCCTCCCCTAAACCATATCCACCAACATCACATTCAAACGACCCTTAAACACATTCAGGGGTGGTGACTCAACCACCTCCCTGTTGCAGCTTGAAGCCTTCCTTCTTGTTCTGTTGCTAATTACCTGTGAGAAGAGACCAGCACCAACCTCTCTACAATGTCCTTTCAGGTAGTTGTAGAGATTAATGAGGTCTCCCCTCAGTCTCCCCTTCCTCATACTAAACATTCCCAGCTCCTTCAAGCATTCTTCATAAGATTTATTCTCTACGACCCTTCACCAGCTTCATTGCCCTCCTCTGTACTCGCTCCAGCACCTCAATATCTCTCTTGAATTGAGGTGCCCAAAACTGGACACAAAACTCCAGGTGTGGCCTCACCAGTGCTGAGGACAGGGGGACAATCACCTCTCTACTTCTGCTGGTCACACTATTTCTAATACAAGCCAGGATGCCATTGGCTCTCTTGGCCACTTGGGCACACTGCTGGCTCATATTCAGCTGCTTGTCAGTTAGACCCCCCAGGTCCTTTTCTGCCAGACACTTTCCAGCCACACTTCCCCAGGCCTGTACCCCTTCCCCCTTCATATCTAGTTTAAAGCCCTGCCAATGAGCCCTGCTAACTGCTGCCCCAAAAGCCTTTTTCCCCCTGGGACAGGTGCATCCCACCTGCCACCAGCAGGCCAGGTGTCTCGTATAGCAGCCTGTGATTGAAAAACCCAAAGCCCTGCCTTTGGCACCAGTCACACACTCATGCATCGATCTGCAGACTCCTCCTGTTTATCTCTTCACCCTTTCTTGCAACAGGGATGGAGGCAAACACTACCTGTGCTCCAGACCCCCTAACCAGCCATCCCAGGGCCCTCAAGTCTCTCTTCATTGTCCTTGGATCCCTTGTAACAAATTCATCACTGCCAGCTTGAAAAAAAACAGCTGTGGACAGTAGTCAGAGGGCTGCACCAGATCAGAGTTTCCTTTTAACATCTCTAATCCGAGCCCCAGGGAGGCAGCAGATTCCCTGTGGGATGGGTCTGGTTGACAAACGGGCCCTTCTGTTCCCCTCAGAAGGGAGTCAGCTACCACAATTACTTTCCTGTTCTTCTTAAGTTGAAGAAGTCCTAAGGTGTGGGGTGACAAGCCCTGGGTGACTCACTAGATGGATCTTCCTCTCCATCTTCATTTGCCTGCCCCTGAAGTTCCAAAGCCTCTTCAGGTAAATAATGGAAAGTGGCCTGGCAATCATGTCTGCCAACTCTTCCAGCACCCTTGGATGTAACCCATCTCTCCATTCCTCCCTGTCCAGTGGGTTTCCTCCCTCTGCCTGATGACAGGAGGGGAGGGGATCCATCACCTGTTCCAGAACCTCCTCCTTCTGCCCTTGCCTCAGGCCGGGGTTCCACCAACCTATTTCGCTGTCACATTCTCTGATGCTTCTTAGCCCTTCTACCTCCCCCCTCAGTGCAGCCACCTGCAGAGCAGATCCCTCCCTGGCTCACCCCGCACACACTGTCTCTGGCTCCCTCCGGCACCCGGGCCGGGCTCACTCGCTGCAGCCCCAGACCCGCACGGCAGCTCAGCCCGAGCTCCCGCCTTCTTTCTCGGGGGCTTTCTCGGTCGCGTCGTGACCGTGACGGTCCGTCCGGCT
>NW_009952887.1:344274-368071 GCF_000747805.2 Chaetura pelagica | reverse complement strand
CTCTCTCGGCAACGAAAGCAGCAGCTCCCGGTGCCGCGGCCGCTCCGCGCCCCGCGCTGCCCATTGACTTCCATGTGTTCTTCTGCAGTCCTTTTCAGTTGATTTTCTTAATTATTGTCTTGGGTTCTCTTGTGTTCTGCGTATGTGTTTTAAATGGCTCTGGCCATCCATAAATTCAATAGTTTTTGTTTTTGTTTTTCTATTTCAGAGGTGTATTCATGATCCAATCAATCAGTAGCTGCATTTCTCCGAACAGATCCAGCCAAAAGGCACCCAAATATGCAACTGGGAGACAGTAAAAATATACATATATATATATATGAGCTTTTCAACAAATTGTAATATGTTATTGCTCTTTATTCAACAGTACAATAAATGCCTATAGCTACCTACAAAAATACACCATTCTTCATTTTCATACCTTGTAATTCTCATTATTCTGATGCCCTCAGCAGTTTTGTTGCTTCTCCTGGAGCTCATGGCATATTAAGGTCTAAAACCACAAAGTCCTTCCAGTGTGTTTGTTTGTTTTAGGCTGCTTAGATCCTGCAGATGAATAGCCCTCTCTGATCCTGAGAACTTTCTCTTTGGTTCTCTTTTGCAGCATAAAAAAATTTCTTGCTGCCTCCTGAGCCTTCCTCAGTTTATGCCCCATTCTATCAACCTTCTACTTAATTTTTTTGGACTGCTGTTGAAGTTTTTGCCTCCTCCAGATTCCAGACTTTATAAAAAATAGAACTATTAAAATGCACAATCTTTTTCCTCTGTGACTGTACTAGTAGCCTTGAGTACAAAAGTATACAAATTTGCCTTCTCTGACAAAACAGCTTTTTTTCATTTCATGGTAGAAGTTTTTTAATAGCAACCAGATCTCATAAACTGAATTAGACAGATGCTCAAATCTTACTTCTCACTGTTGAAAAAACAGTGATGTAAGGTACTCGGCAAATACCATGCAGAATATTAATACTCTTATCCCATTAAAACTGTGTAGGAAAATAAAGTGTTTTCTTCTAGCAGATCAACAATTTTTTAGCAAGTTCTTCAGTGTTCCAGGTAGGCTGACAAACCCAGAATGCTTCTAATCTGAAAGAGATTGATTTTGACTTCCTTAAAAAAATTTGTTTTCCATAAAGGAGGTGTCAAAGTATATCTGCAGCTATCTGGCTCGTGCTGTGTAACAGATAAATGCTTCATTTCATTTTGTGACACAGATTACATTCTGAGATTTTTCATCTATCCAAGTTGCAAGTTGGATTTTTGTCTTTCCCAACTAAAAAAACTATGTGGTGCATTTTATGTTCCCATTTAAAATGCAGGACAGTGGTTGCCCTGCACTATGATATGAGTAAGCTTTTCCTGGAAAAGATATCTCAACCTTAGCAGTCAAAACTGATGCTTGCTATTACTTTGCTGAAAAGAGATAACAACATTTCTTGACTTGTGGACCAAAGAAAAAAATGCAATTCTTTTCTGTAAACAAAGTATTGAATTACTTCCGGGTGATTGCTGAAATAAAAAAAAAACAGCAATGACTTTCATATTTGAGTCTAGGAAGATATTTTCTTTATTTTGATATATCTTAACAAAAGGACAATAAAGGTTCTCTAATTCTAAAAGCAATTAATAATGGTATTAATTTAAAGTATATATATTTTGTTTTACTTCAACATCAAATTTTGGAATTATTCATTCTTTTTTAACACATACTTGTAAGCTTACTGACATTGATTTAAAAAAACATTGTTCTCTCAATTATTTTTTTTTACAATTTCCCATTATGAATATTGTTTGGGTTGGTTTTTTTTTAAAAGTAGCTTTGCATTTATTTAGCAGGTTCAGTCCTCACACTCCTCTCAGGCTTATTATCATCACACTCTGTTCAATATTATCAACACCATCCTGCTCATCACAATCCTGCCTGAATCAAAGGCAACTTGCTTCTTGTTGGTGGAAGCTCTGAATGAATAATTCATCTGGAAGAGCCTTCTATGTTGTACATTTCCAGAAGACAGATCAATTTTCTTGTCAATCACAGAGGCTCTGTCAGTACTAAGTTTCATAGAGTATGTGCTCCAAATGTACAGGGGATGACAAGCAGCTGAGGTTACCAACTGTGTTAATCCTGGCCATCATTTTAGCTTTTCTTTGACAGAACATTCAAATTCAAGTCTCACTCTAACACTGCATTGAGAAACCAGTGTCAAGTTTTCCTCTCTGTTCTCACCAATACAGTTTGGTTGAAAGCTCTTACATTTATTGCGACCAAACTGGTCACAAGACACAGTTACTCATCTCCAGAAAGCTACATTTCAGTTTGGGTCCTAAACCTCCAGTTTTCTCATGCCTAGACAGACTGGGTCTGAGTCTCAGTCTGGCTCAGTATGAAGCTAAAGCTCCAGCCAACTGTGTAGAAATCTTCATACATGGAGTCCTCTAGGCCTAAATATATCCCTGTTGTCACAAGCTGCAGTCAAGTGTTGTCCCTGGAGGATGGGCTCCTTGTCATTTTTCTGCAGATTAATCTTCAGAAGACCAGTTGTTACTAACTGGTCATCCAGTACAGCTAGAAGCATAAAGTAGTTTGAAATAGAAATAGAAGCTATACCCTATGAATCTTCCACTGTGAAACAAACACAAACATAGGAAGATACAATACGTGACACTCCAGAAACTGAAGAGATTAACCTATTATTAGACTCTGTAAATACAGATTTTAAAAGTACATGTTTTCTTTTTTGTTTTAAAATCTTTTCATTTTATTTTTAAACTGAGCTTTGACAATATGACAGGTGTATGCCTAATACACCAAAGAAAATTTAAGTGACTGGCATTAGCTAGGTATGAGACTCTGTTCCACTGAAGGCATTTGTGAATATAAGGCTCTCAACAGCAGCTCTCTAAAGTGAGGACCAAATATCCACATCATATATTTTTTTGCAGGGAATTGCTGCTGATTAGCTATATTCTCATTCTGTGTGAACAACGGCAATTGAAGCACACTTGGCGTGATTGTGATCTGGCTTTTTGTAAAAGTAACACCGTCCACATAGTCCAAGACTGAAACAAAGTCAGTGGAGAGATTAGGAGATCTGTATTAAAACCGTGCTCATATTCAAAATAAAATTCTAGTGTACAACACAAAGCTACTAGTTCTAAGTCTTAAAAGAAGATGGAGGATTAAAGCTAAACAACAGATAATAGAATCATAGAATGGTTGAAGGTGGAAGGGACCTTAAAGACCAGCAGTTTCCAATCTCTCTGCTAGGAGCAGGAACAACTCACGCTAGACCAGGCTGCACAAAGCCTCATCCAATCTGGCCTTGAACACATCCAGGGAGGGGGCATCTCCAACCTCCCTAGGCAACCTGTTCCAGTACTTCACTACCATCACAGTGAAGAATTTCTTCCTGATATCTGACCTAAATCTCCCTCCTTTCAGTTTAATACTTTTAGCCCTTGTCCTATCATAGCCCTCTCTGGTGAAAAGCCCCTCCCCATCTTTCCGGCAAGCCCCCTCCAGATACTGAAATGTCACTTTAAGATCTGCCCAAAGCCTTAACTTCTCCAGGCTGAACAACCCCAACTCTCTCAGCCTGGCATCATAGCAGAGGTGCTTCAGCTCATGGATCATCTTTGTGGCCCTCCTCTGGACCTTACCCAACAGCTCCATATCTTTCCTGTGCTGAGGACTTCAGAGCTGTACACAGTACTCCAGGTGCAGCCTCACCAGAGAAGAATCCCCTCCTTGGCCCTGCTGGCCACGCTTCTTTTGATGCAACCCAGGACACAACTGTCCCTCCACTGCACACTGACAGCTCATGTCAAGCTTCTCATCTACTACCACCCCCAGGTCTTTCTCCTCGGGATTGCTCTCTATCCATTCTTCCCCCAGCCTGTATTTGTGCCTGGGGTTGCACCGACCCAGGCACAGGACCTTGCACTTGGCCTTGTTGAACTTCATGAGGTTGGCACTGGCACCCCCTCTCCAGCCTGTCAAGGTCCCTCTGGATGATGTCCCTTCTCTCTAGGGTGTCAACCACACCACACAGTTTGGTGTCATCAGCAAACTTGCTGAGGATACACTCAGTCCCACTGTCCATGTCTCCAACAAAGACGTTGAAAATCACTGGTCCCAATATTGATCCCTGAGGAGTGCCACTTGTCACTTGCCTCCACGGGGACACTGAACCATTGACCACAACTCTCTGGGTGCAGCCAACCAACCAATTACTTAACCACCCAGTGGTTCATCTGTCAAATCCATGTCTTGTAAGTTTGGAGACCAGGATATTGTGTCAGACGATGTCAAATGCCTTGCACAAATCCAGGTAGATGACATCAGTTGCTCTGCCACTATATCCACCATCTGTGTAGCCTTAGGTCTGAGATCTAAGAAGATTAATGAGGATGGATAAACTGTCAACTGTTTTTTTCCTATTATTTATCAATTTGTAACATCAGATTAGTAGCTATATTATTGCTTACCTCTGCAGGAGGTTAACATGTCATCCTCTGGAAAGAAATAACTCCTCCAAATAAATAAATATATTGTTGTCCTATCTATTGATGAAATTGCTACTTTTACCCCAAGTAAGAGAGAATGGTTGTGGAAAAGCAAAGTATTTTAAACCTCCTCTTGAGAACTCTCAGACCTTGATAGTATCATATATCTTCTAAATTTTTTATTCTGTATGGCAGCTGATTGCGTCCAAAAGTAACTTGTTCCTTAGTGATTCAGAAATTAATGGCCTCTCTTTTGTTCACTCTTTTACTCCCTCAATGTTCATAGAAGTATAGAATGCTTTGGGTTGGAAGGGACTTTACAGATCCTCTAGTTTCAACACTCCTGCATGAGCAGTGACACCTCCTAAAAGACCAGGTTGCTCAAAGCCCCAGTGAACCTGACCTTGAACAATTCCAGGGAGGAGGCATCCATAGATTCCCTGGGCAACCTGTTCTAGTGTGTCACCACCCTCACTCCAAAGAATTTATTCCTAAATTCTTCCTTCCTATCTAATCTGCATCTACCCTCTTTCAGTCTAAAAACATTACCTCTTGTCTTACCACTACAAACCCTTGCAAAAAGTCCCTCCCCATCTTTCCTGTAGGCCCTTTCAGATATTGGAAGACCTCTTTAAGGTCTCCCCAGAACCTTGTCATCCCCAGGCTGAACAACTCCAACTCTCTCAGCCTGTCTTCATAGGAGAGGTGCTCCAGCCCTCTGATCATTTTTGTGGCCCTCCTCTGGACTCAATCCAGCACGTCCATGTCCTTCTTGAGTTGGGGGCACAAGAGATGGACACAGTACTCCAGGTGGAGTCTCACAATCACAGAATAGGGGGGCTAGAATCACCTCCCTTGGCCACACTTCTTTTGATGTAGCCCAGGATACAGTTGCTTTCTGGACTGGGAGAGCGCATTGCAGGCTCATGTTGAGCTTTTCATCAACCAGCACCCCCAAAATCTTCTCCACAGGACTGATATCAATCTGTTCTCCACCCAGCATCTATTTTTGCTTGGGATTGCCCCAACCCATTTGCAGGACCTTTGCCTGGCCCGGTTGAACTTAATGTTATCTAAATAGGATGCTGCTGAATAGTTATTAAAAAAAATATGACATGGAAGTAGCTGAAATAATTTTTGATTATTTATTTTCTTCCCCATTAAATCTTTAATTCATAGGGAGGAGAGAAAAAGGCAGAGCATTTCACTTGTGTCACAGTTAATTATCTGCTTTGTGATATGTTTTCTCTTTATCTCTTTATGGCTATCATTGTATAGATAAATTAAATCTGAATACATTATTGTTATTAAATACATTTTTCCATAATGGGCATGGTTAGGAACAGTTGTGTCTAAATAAAGAGGAAGTTGGAATACCTATCTAATAATCTCAGTTGTACTTCTGCTGAGTTTATTATAGCCTTGGGCCAGTCCCTAAACCTCCATAAACATTAATTTTATTCTCATGTCCTATGAAGGACGACAGCAAAGAGCTTCAAGATCAGGTACTACAATGATCAGTGCTAAAGCGAGAAGACAGAGAACAGTTATGCTTGAACTTCTAAGTGACAGTTAATTGACATGTATTATCCATCAATACAAATTATAATTATTTTAATAACTACTTATTTGCTTCTCTCCCAAGTCCAAACCCAAGAAAATAATAGAAAATTAAGTACTGTTTAGCCACAAATATAGTAATTTATCAACACATGTAAGTAAGTAGTAATTTGTAAAAGTTTCCTCTGATGCTCAGCTCAGAGAACCTTTTTGGAGAGTTTATTTTTTTCAGTTGAGCTTGTGAAATATGTAAGAAGAAAATACAGAACAGGAAATATTTTTGTTCAAAAGCAAAGCTTGCATGCTGGATATAATAAAATATTTCAAAAAAAGCATGAATCTTCCAGTTTCTACTCTGTGGTAAAAGTAATTCAAGAATGCCGAAAAATGCTTTTTGACTTGGTCAATTTACAATTTATTTTGCCTGAAATATTTGTAAATTCACAGGCACTTTAAATATTATAAACTAAATCAGGTTATCAATTTATTCAAAACTGCTCCTCTTTTTATAGAGCCCAAAATTTGGGGGGTTATACAAAATCATATAATTCTGCTGTTAAGTCTTTGTGAAAATCATGCAGAATGGAGAATTAGCATGCAGTTAGGCTAGACTCTGACAATAAATAAAAAACCTGGCATCTTTACTTTCATATGCAATGTTTTTCTCTTTTTGCCTTTCCCCCTCCCCCCCTTTGTACATTTTCATGGAGTGGCTTATGATTCTGGAATTGTTTAGTTCCTAGAGAATGGTGGTGCCAAATCGATGCAAGGAAATAACTCCATAGCCCCAAGAAGCTATAAAACAAGTATTCTTTATTGCAGTGGTGGGTGCGTGGGGGATAGCTCCTTCCAAACACACACACGAATTAATTAATTCAATAATGTTCACTGATTAACACATCATAAAGAACCATTTAGAGGCCAGTGTACAAATGCCCTAACTGTTTAAAAGTCTGGTTAGCCTCAGAGCCTCTTTAGATTGCCAACAGTAATTATTTCAAATGAGGATTGTTTCATTATTAGTAAAATCAGAAAACATAGCTTCTAAATAACACGATACCCCAAATAAAGGAGTGTCTTAGAAGTACATTTTTCTGAAACCATACCATACTCATATGGAAATAACAAGCATTCCCAACAGCACAAAACAGGTTGTACCTTCTTCCTGCTACAATACCTGACTCTCCAGGCAGGTTTTCAGCTTTTACAAGAGTTACCCTCCTGGAACAGATTTCACACATATGCTTTCCAGGTCATAGAGGATTAATACAACATAGGCTTATGCTGTCTTCTGGCTTCTTTTCAAGGACTAAAGTCATATGTTCTCTGAAAACATTGCACTGTAAGTTGGTTGTTTTTCTTTCAGTTTGCAATTCACAATTATCTGTGGCAATGTCACTAGCAATAAGCTTAATCACAACCACTAAAATGCCGTGAAGAGACACCAATATTTCAGATTATTCATTTAGGAAAGAACTGAGCCAAAAGCCAATTCTATCACAAGTCTGAGAAGAGTCAATGAGCTTCACCAGGAAGCTAGAACTCAGAGCCAGCTGATCACCTCTGTTTTAAGGCTCCTTGTTAGTAGTAAACTGCTTTGGAGACTCATGTAAGTCTAGTTATTGATGTCAGCCATGTCATTATAGTGTTCTGGCTTTAGCAGCTGAGAAGCTTGCATCAATAAGTTACAAGAAAGACAGAGAATAAGTCAGTTTTAGGGGCAGTGAATTAAAAATTAGCTGAGGTATTAATGAGAACACAAATTGAATCAATGAAATTGTATCAGCCATTTTTTTTTTATATGTTTGAAAGTCATTGTCATCAACCTATTATACTCCTAAGCTGTGTATTTGGCTTATCCTTCTCCCCTACATAGTTCTTACAGAATTTCATCTGGACATAAAAAGTCATATGTTCTGTGAAACCTATATTAATTTTCAAAATAATGAATGACAATAAATATTCTTCACAGATTTGCTCTGCTTTGAGAGTTACTTCAGAAGATCATAATTCAAAGGAAAGAAACTCATTTTAGTGTACTTCAATAAGGTCTGGACAATACAATAGTCATCTTTAGAACAAACATCTTTTTAAAAATACAAGAATATTTTGAGGTCAAATGTGAACATGTACTATAGATGAGGTTTTCTGTTCCATGCAGCAACAGGATTTTTATGATTATGAAGTGATCTCACAAGACATGGTCTTACATGGAGAAACTTTGGGTGAACCAGAGTAAGGGACTCCTCTCACTGCTCATCCTCTCTTTTCTTCCAGTGCTTGGCACTACCAGTTATCCCCCACTTTTGCTCAGTTCCCCTACAGAAAGTACTAGATCCTAATATCAGATTGATAATTATTGCCAAATCTGCATGTGTCACAAGAAAATTTTCAGGCTTATTCTTGACAGCTTCTGACTAGGAATGAAAGGGAGACTATGAAGTTATCTCACAAAGTACAAGCTTCTACGACCTGATGACAAATAAATTATTATTTTCCAGAAGAAAGATTTTACTCTGCCAAAAGCAGAATGTGCACAGATGCTCTCATGCTATTCAACTCTTCTTATTCACTACTTCCCTCCCTGCAAAAAAAGAAAAAAATAACTGCCAATTATTTCACTCAACTAAGTATCAAAGGAAAAACTGAAAATCTGTTTTAATGCTAAGTTGGTCATTATCAGTTCTGAAAAAATAACTTTCTGTCATGGCATCATCTGTATTTTTGCCACTTCTACAAAAGTTTAACAATATTGTTAATTTACTTTTTCATTTTTTTTCTAGGAAAAAAAACAAAGTTAATTACATCAGCAATCAATACCAGTAGTGCCAAAGGCCTTTAATTTCTGAATTCTGTAATAAAAAAGATACATGTCATTATTGTAGTCTTTCAGGAGTTACAGAGGAAAAACATGTCTCAAAACAATTGACAAATGACACCTCCAAATGCAACCTCTACCTGGACATAAACCTACAGTCCAGCAGATGTGGGAGGATCCTTTCTCTGGGCCCTTGCATCTTTAGCTTACAGCTATTTTCCTGGCTTCTCTTCTGTGGCTTCCTTCTCCTCCCTGTTTTTTATTTTTCTTAGTATCATTGCCTTCACACTAAGACTGCTTGGACCTATATCAGCCTCATCAGAAATAAGTACCACCTACCACTGGTAACCACTACTTGAAATACAGCCAAAATTGCAAATTCTGAAACCACAGCATTCCTCAGCATGTTGTATCTCTCCTGAGAATTCCCTCACCTTAATTAAACTATGCTTTTGCGATTCCTCTAGAGAACATAAAACTGTTTCCAAAGACATTCACTGTAATTGATGCTAAGTTAACTGATCTGTAATTTTCTCATACAATTCTAGTTTCTTTCCTTAACAATTGGATTATGCTGGCCACTCTTCAGCCTTCAGGGATTTCTCCTGAATTAGGTTAACTGGAACAACATGTGATAAACCTTTTCCATTTCCTTTCCTAATTTCTTTAAGCACTTTTTGAAGACTGCTACCTAGTCCTGAGGCCTGAATAATGTTAAGGTCTTTAACTTTCTCAGATTTTTTCAGGAACCATGTTCTGTATAATCTGCATCAGTAATCTGAGTTATGACGCCTGCTAGCATCCCAAAACATGATACAAAACGTATTTTGTTTTCTTTTTTTCCCTTATGAAGTACCTTTCCAGGTGGAAAGTCTTTAAAATTAGCTCATTAACAAGGAACAGTCTGGAAGCTTTTCTACTATTGCAGAAGTTCCTGCAGATACCATTTATTTGCAGAATTTTCTGTTTGAATTATCTCAGGTCACCTAAGAGGCAGTAGCCTTCAAGATAGATTACTGGAGACACCTGCCCAGGATCTGGGGATGCCTACCCTATGCCTGAGACTGGCAGTGAACAGAAACCTGCATATAGCCTCTCTGACTTGTAAGAATCTCACCCTGTGTATAAAGATCTGACTTTGGACACAGCCATTAGAAAAGGCAAAGAAAAATTAAGTGTCAAATATATTCCTTTCCTACGCCTAGAATTTTTGAAAAAAATTGTTTGAATAAAGCACAAAATCTTAAGTTCCTAAATATTACTTAATTACTTATTTAAATATAACTTATAATCTTACTGGGAAACAGCATTAGCTAGGTCCTCAAGACCTTTGAAATATTTTAGTTGTCCTGTGTGAGCGATCTAAGCAATACCTGAGAATTTTAATGGATTTTTATCCCTCCCAGATCCATGGATATTAACTAGAGTTAATGATTTCTCTCCAATAATGTTATTTGCTCCCTTGAGATTAATTTATAGCCACGTACTCTGATTTCACTGATCTATATTGAATTAGTTTGTAGTAGTGAACAGAGTGAGAGCTAGATACTGCCACATATATTCAGTATGTCTAGCAAATTGTTATTTAGTGTAATCTGAATATTCAGAATATTGCACTGAGAGTATTAATATTGAATCTTTGTCCCGTTCTCATGGAATTTTAATAAAGAATTTATGGCTATTAAAATACTACTTTTTCCCTTATTAGTAGTGTCATTTTAAGCTACTGAACTTTCTTAATGACTAGATTTTCCTTTGATGATAAAAATAAAAGGCAAAAGTATTTGCCTCGCGAGACTTTTAGTAGAAGTCCATGACGTGTTTATTTAGAATACTTCTGCTGGGTCCTGTAATATCAAGTACATTACTCTTTTTTGCTCACAGACTTCTTTCACATTCTCCTACCCCCTTGGTCTATGAATAAGTAATCCATGCATTCATATTTTCCACTTGTCAAATTCAGGCAGCAGTGAAAATAAGCAGCACAAATTGGCAGATAATGTATCTTATTTCCATGTAGAAGCAGGTGCATTTTCTTCAGCATAAGTGGCAAGATGACACTGATCCACTTTGACAGGCAGGCTGATCTAAAATTACTCAGCACACTTTGCCATTGGTTGAGAGAGAGTCTCTCATGAGCTAGTTCTGAAATTGTTCAGTCCCCAAGGTGTTAATTAAAATTTACTGGATAATATTTGCAAGGCTCAATGGTTCTAGTTAGAGCAATTACAAGTTACTAAATGTTAGTGCCAAGGATGACACCTGGTGATTGGATGCTTCATTCAAGAGGGTTTCCTTCTCCCTCTGATTTATTTTTTTTTTAATCTTTCCTTCAGTTCTTGAAGAAGTTAGACCAACCAAGTGTCTCAATTAGCCTAAATTAGCCTAAAAATTATATAGGACATTCATTATCTATTTATCCTTGAGTTTCTTATCAGCTACTTATTAAGAACTTAAAAAAGAGGGACAGATTCATTACAAAAACCTCAAGAAAAAAAACACAGAAGCCAGAAGCTCACCTGTGTTATAATTTTAGGAACTAAAAGCAGAAGTCAGCTCAGTGCTGTGAAAGGAAGAGAGCACCCCTAATTAAATTCACTGCTCAATTCAGATTTGATGCAAAACTCTCAGATCAGAGAGTGTCTAATCACACATGTAATAAACAGCAGCCTCTTTCAACTTACTGAAGTACAGCAATCAGTAATGTTTACAGCCAGCTGACTTATTTCCCTGTTCCCTTAATTTTTCATCAATGTATTGAAACACAGACACACCGAAATAAATATTTGTAGAATTTTTGTTACTAACAGGAGAAAAGTAATTCCTTATATTATGATTCATTTTAATTTATGTAATTAATTAGTGTTAATACAGTGTTTTTTCCTTAAATCTTTTGAAGTTTCTGGTCAGTTTCTTGCAATGCTGCAGCTAAGAAACAACCTTTCTGCTCACCAATGACCTGCTTGCTATTCTCTGTCACATAACGAGAACATGTTCTTTCTCATGCCTTGAACTGGCCACTAAAGAGGGCATATTGAAACGGCAAAATATGTGCATGCTTTACAGACAGCTTTCAACTACACATCATATTTTCTTTGGCCCTCATGACCCTACAAGAACAACAACAGAGGGCAAAGCTGCTAAGACCTGTCCTTGTGAGTGGCCACTTCTTCAACCTACCTAAAGACTAGAAAATTCACAGCAGTAGTTGTTAGAGGGAGACAGCAAAAGTCAGCACATGAAACACGGGAAAAAACACAGTCAAAACTGCAATGAACCGTTGTCAGGTGCTACATCCTAGGCTATAGCTTGCTTTGTTTAACTGACAATGTTTCTCTAGACAAGAAAAAAAAGAGAATGCCAGGGAGGAATAGGGACTGTAGGACTTAAACATGACAAGATTATTTGAAGTTCAATGTAAAAACTGTATCTCCCAAAAGTGTATGGCCTAATGTTGTCAATGGCAATGGGTTAGCTGCAATTCCAGTAAGTCAGTTTATTGCACCCACATTTGTGTGTACCTAGGTTTTCCAAGTAGATGAAGAATAACACTTCTTATCGCTCTGTGGGAAGAGTTCTGTCCTGTTCCTCAAAACAATGTGACAGTAGCAGCCAGAAGGTAAGATAAAGGCAAAAAGAGAAGCAGAAGGAATGTAAGTACAGAGGAGAAGAAAAATGAAAGTATGAAAAGAAAAGGCTGGGGATGGAACAGAGTTTGACAGCATATGGAGTAATTGTTTTCACACAAAAGATAGAAAAAGTAGATGATAGCAGAAGGAAATACCATACATAATTAAAAATATTTTTAAAACTTGTCCTAAATGGGGTGGCAGATAAGATGTACATGCACAGATTATCTCAGCTCATTAAAGTAGAAGGCACAAGCAGTCAAATTGTAGGGGAATTGGGAGATTGGAACAAGAGTTAAGTTTGAATGCAAAAAGTATCTTAACAATAAAATTTAGTACTTTTAATTAGATCAAACAATAAAGATTAACCATTAAAATGCTAGCAACTTACTTATTATTGAGTTTTATACTAGGCCTGGAACATTAATTATAAATTTTAAAGGATTCTATAAACTTAAAACTTAATGATGAAAATTACTTAACATTACCTTTGCCAATAAAGACAATAAAGGAGTTAATATCTCTCACCCTTCCCCAGCCACAGATCAGTGCCCCTGGGTGGATCTTAATTCACAAGAATTAATCTCTCTGGCACGTGTCCCTGCTGGAGGAGAGAAGGTCCAGCCACATCCTAGGAAAGTGTACGGGAAGTCCCCTTGATCAGAGATGGTACCAGGCCTTTATAGAATAAAATTAATTGACTGCTGTCATTTAACTCTTTAGCTGTACCTCCAAAATCACTCACTGGAGAATAAAAGGAAAACAATACAAAAACCATGAAGCCCCAGTTCTCACCAAGAAAACTTTTTGTTTATCTGGTCATTCTCACTTCATATCCATTTCAGGCCTAATGGTGGCTGGGCTGGGCTTCGTGTTCTTCAACTTGGCCTCTGTACCTTTCAAGGTTGTTACCAGCTCAGAGTTTGTTAAGCCTTTCCCTTCTCATGGGAATCCTTCCACTTCAGGTCTGGGCCTGCAAAACTGAGAGACAAAAAGAAGTTGAATCATAGAGGGAAAGTTAGGCAGTCATATTGAGAGATGGAGTGCCCTGCTACAAAACTTTAACTCCTAATGTTCTATTGTATTCAGTGACAAACATGTTACGTAGCCATACTCATGATGTAAACTACTAAACGACACAGAATCACAGAATCACTTAGATTGGAGGAGACCTTAAGGATCATCCAATTATCAACCATTAACCCTACTCTACCAAGTGCAGCATTAAGCCATGTCCCAAAGTGCCACATCTAGACAACTTCTAAACACATACAGGGATGGTGACTCAACCACCTCCCTAGGCAGCACGTTCCAGTGTCTGACAACACTTTCAGTGAAAAAGTTCTTCCTAATGTCTAGTCTAAACCTCCCCTGGTGCAGCTTGAGGACATTTCCTCTTGTTCTATCACCAGTTACTTGTAAGAACAGACCAGCACCTACCTCTTTACAACATCCTTTCAGGTAGTTGTAGAGGTCAGTGAGGTCTCCCCTCAGCTTCCTTTTCTTCAGACTAAATAGCCCCAGTTCCCTCAGCCGCTCTTCATAAGACTTGTTCTCAAGACCCATTATCAGCATGGTTGCCCTTCTCTGAACATGCCCCAGCACCTCTCTGTCTTTCTTGTACTGAGGTGCTCAAAACTGGACACAGTATTCAAGGTTTGGCCTCAATCAGAACCCCCCAGTCCCTTCTGCCACTCTTCCCCAGGTCTGTAGCATTGCATGGGGTTGTTGTGGCCCAAGTGCAGGACCCGGCACATGGCCTTGCTGAAGCTCATACAATTGATCTCAGCCCACTGATCCAGTCTGTCCAAGTCCCTCCGTGGAGCCTCCCTGCCATCAAGCAGGTCAACACTCCCTCCCAACTTGGTGTTGTCTGCAAACTTACTGAGGGGGCATTCTATCTCCTCATCAAGGTCATTGATAAAGATATTAAACAGAAGTGGTCCCAACACTGAGCCCTGAGGAATCCCACTTGTGACCCACCACCAGCTGATCTAACTCTACCCACTGCCACTCTCTGGGCCTGGCCAATCAGCCAGTGTTTTACCCAGCAGAGCATACGCCTGTCCAAGCCATGCGCAGCCAGTTTTTCATCAGAATGCTGTGGGAGACAGTGTCAAAAGCCTTACAGAAGTCCAGATGGACAACATGCACAGCCTTTCCCTCATCCACCGGGTGGGTCATCTTGTCATAGAAAGAGATCAGGTTCATCAAGCAGGACCTTCCTTTTATAAACCAATGCTGACTGGGCCTGATCACCTGGTTGTTCTATATGTGGTATGTAATGGCACTCAAGATGATTTTCTTTATGACCTTCCTTGGCACCAAGGTCAGACTGACAGGTCTATAGTTCCCTGGATCCTCCTTTTGGCCGTTTTTGTGGATGGGGACCACATTTGCTAACCTCCAGTCCAATGGGACTTCCCCAGTTATCCAGGACTGCTGGTAAATGATGGTAAGAGGGTTGGCGACTGCATCCACCAACTCCTTCAGTGCTCTTGGGTGCAACCCAACCAGCCCCACAGCCTGATGGATGGTGTAGCAGGTCACTGGTTATTTCCTCTTGGATTACAAAGTTCTCATTCTGCCCTACTTTCCTGTTTTCCAGACCAGGGGATCAGGTGTCTAGGGAACAACCAGTTTGACTGCTAAAGACTGAGGCAAAGAAGGTATTTAGCACATCATCCTTTTCCTCATCCTTTGTCGCTATGTTTCCCCCTGCATGCAATAAAGGATGGAGATTCTCCTTAGTCCTCCTTTTGTTACTAATGTATTTATAGAAAGATTTTTAATTGTCTTTGACAGCAGTAGCCAAGTCGTGTTTAAGTTTGGCTTTGGTCTTCCTAATTTTCTCCCTGCATTGTCTTACTAAATCTCTGTATTCCTCCTGAGAAGCCTGCCCTCCCTTCCAGAGGCCATAAATTCTTCTTTTCTTCCTGAGCTCCAGCCAAATCTTTCTGTTCAGCCAGGCTGGTCTCTTCTTCCCTAGTAGATAGTCTTTTGGCACATGGGGACAGCCTGCTTCTGGGCCTTCTTGAAGTATGTCCAGCTTTCCTGGACTCCTTTACCCTTCATGACAGTCTTCCAGGGGACTTTGTCAATCAGTCTTCTGGACACATCGAAGTCTGCCCTCTGTAATTCCAAGGTGGCAGTTTTACTGATGCCCCTCCTTACTTCTCCAAGTGTTGAAAACTCTGTAAGTTCATGGTCACTGTGCTCTAGACTTCCTCCGACTGTTACTTCCCCAACAAGTCCTCTGTTCGTAAGTCTAGAAGGGCACCCTCCCTTGTTGGTTTCCTCACAAGCTTAGGAAGCTATCTTCCATGCAGTCTGGGAACCTCTGGGACTGTTCTCTTTCTTGCTGTATTATATTTCCTTCAGACATCTGGGAAGTTGAATTCTCCCATTAGAATAAGATTAGAACAAGAGGTACCAATCGTGAAACCTCTCCCAACTGCTTATAGAATATTTCATCCACCGCCTTATCCTGGTTGGGTGTGCTATAACAGACTCCAGCCACTATGTTGGCATTCCCCTTGATTCTTATCCACAGGGACTCAACCCTCTTATCACTTTCATTAATTCTTAGGCATTCACATGTTTCTCTGATATGCCTCTTCTTCCCTGCCCGTCCCTTCTGTAGAGTTGGTAGCTATTGATTGCAGCACTCCAGTTGTGTGAGTCATCCCATCATGTTTCTGTGATGGCAACTATGTAATCGTTTTCTTGCTGCACAATGGCTTCCAGCTCCTCCTATTTACTGACCATGCTGCATGCATTGTTGTAGATGCACTTCAGCTAGGCTAATGATCCAGCCACCACTTTGGAAAGAGAAGTCCCAATTGCTCTCTGACCATTCCATTGCTGTCAGCCACTGCCATGGTTACTAACCTATTAGTGAGCCCTGTCATTCAACAAATAAAAGTATTTGACAAATACTGTAAGTACAAATGTGACCTTTCAAAGCTACTTTAGACTGCAGAAATAACATGTACTCATGACACACATATGTGCCTTCCTCAAAAAACATCAGAATAAAAATCAATGTCAAAGTTTCATTAAACACAAGAGAAAGTACAGCTACCCAGGAATTTTTCAAATACCTGATTTTCTGAAAGAGAAGCACAGATTCCTTGAAGCCTGCATTATTTCCTGGGAACATATTGATGTATATAGAGCTCTGGCCCATAAATGTTTCTTCAATGTAGGAATTTTTGTTCAAGAAGACAGAGTAGACTCAGGTTTGGAATTAAACAGCAACCAGAGGTCCCCAAGAAAATGAGGTGACTGATGTTAAAATATAAAAATTACTGCTGTACACTTGACTTCCCTTAATAGCTGTTGCAGTAAGAACTCTTTTAGTACTTATTAAACAATTTTAGAGAAATTATGCTAAGTGGAAAATTGGGGAAAATCAACTCAAGAGAAAGAAAAGACATGAAGTTTTGATGTGGATGACTGAGGACCAAGTCCTTTATCTCCATCAGACGTAGTAGTACAATGCTTCAAGGTCACTCTCTCATACCTTTCTTCAGGTCTGTAATAAGGGCCCAGAGAAACAAATTTATTTTCTATCACAGAAATCATAGAATGAGTTATAGAATCATAGAATGTGTTTGCTTGGAGGGACATTTAAAGGTCATTTAGTCAAAACTCCCTGCAGTAAGCAAGGACTTCTTTAACTAGATCAGGTTGCTGGAGCCCCAGCTAGCCTGACCTTCAGTGTTTCCAGAGGTGGGGCCACCACCACCTTGCTGGACAACCTCGGCCACTGTTTCACAACCCTCATAGTAAAGAACTTGTTCCTAATGTCTAATCTAAATCTACCTTGCTATAGTTTAGGTCATTGCCCCTTTTCCTATCACTCCATGACCTTGTAAAAAAAAGTTCCTCCCCAGCATTTTTGTACGCCCCCTTCAAGTACTGGAAGGCTGCTATAAGGTCTTCCCTGAGCCTGCTCTCCAGGCTGAACAACCCTCACTCTTTCACCCTGTCTTCACAGGAGAAGTGCTCCAGTCCTGTGATTATTTTTGTGGCCCTCTACTGGACTCACTCCAAGACCTCCATGTCCTTCTTGTGTTGAGGGTTCCATAGCTGGACAGAATACTCCAGGTGAGGTCTCATCAGAGCAGAGAGGCAGACTCACCTCCCTCAATCTGCTGGCCATGCTTCTTTTGATGCCGCTCCAGATGCAATTGACCTTCTGGGCTATGACTGCATAGTGTTTGCTCATGTCCATCTTTTCATCCACCAGTACCTGAAATCCCTATCCACAGGGCTGCTCTTGATCACATCATCCTCCAGTCTGTACCAATAACACCCCTATGCAGCCGCAGGACCTTGCACTTAGCTTTGTTGAACCTTATGACATTCATCTGGGCCTACTTCTCCAGCTGGTCCAGGTTCCTCTGGTGTGTTGATCACATCAATCCCACTGTCTGTATCATTGATGTAGATATTAAAAAGTACTGGTTCCTAGTACAGGCTCCTGAAGGACACCACTTGTCATCCTTCTCCATCTCCTGTCCAAATGGAGGCAGGTGACGAGTGGTGTCCCTCAGGGGTCAGTATTGGGATCAGTGCTCTTTAGCCTTCTCTCCAACCCTCCTTTCCTCTAAGGTGGCACAGAGATAGGGGCACATCGCAGCCCAGCCCCACATCTCTCTGCCCTGCCCCAGCTCCTACCAAGCTCCAGCCAGAGCTTCTCTCATCCAGTGCCACACACACTTCCCCTGCCTGGGGCCCTTTGCCCAAGCCTGCCTTGCCCCAGCACCTGGGCAGGAGTTCCCCAGCATCACTCCATCCAGTATGGGCAGCCTGCCTGGGGAAAGCAGGGGTGTAGGGCAGCCCCAGGGGCTGGCTGACCCACAGGGCAGCTGCTGCTGCTACTGCTTTCCAGCCCACAAGGAGATCCTTCAGGAGGCATTTATCTCCCCTCTCCCATGTCCCTAGGGGCCTTTCTTTGCTTTACCACTCTCAGCACCAGAAAAGTTCCATCTGTTTTGGCAGGATGTGACATCAGACACTGAGGGAGACCTGGAAGACTGCAGCTCTGCTGTGAGGAACAGCAGCATGAGCCAGATGCCACAGGCAGGACCAGGATGCAGCAGAATGCTCCCAGTGCCCCATTTTCCTGGGAGACATTGAGGATGCAGCCTTCTGCTTCCAGGAGTTCTGCTCCAAAGGATAACTGTGTGCCCACTCTGCAGGCAGCCTTTCTGCCTGCTCCTGCACTTGGTACAAGCAGACAATGACCACAAGGACTATGTGGTCCCTCATCCAACCACTGCTGCAGAGATGTGGCAAGAGAGAGGGACAGGAGCAGATAACCCCAGCGTCATGACAGTCTGCAAACTCAGCCCTCAGCAATGCCCCATCTGCTGTCTGAAGGGAGCCTGTAGGGAGCCACCAAGCACAGAGGCACAGGGCAGCTCCAGGGCCCTCCTGCCAGCAGGCTCCTGCTCCCAGCACCTCTCAGGAGAGAGCTCTGCTGACCACAGAGGTGCACCAGGACAGCCCTGTGGCTGCAGCCTACAAGCACATCAGCAGGGCAGTGCTGCAAGCTTGACAGTGTTTTTCCTGCTGTTGCATCCAATAAACATTCAGATGATTCCCAGGAGCTGGGTTTTTTTTCCGACAACCAAAGACCTACCCACTGCAGGGGATACTTTCCAACACTGTGTGAAACTAAACTGTTAGGACTGCACCCTGCATACATTGCAAGTGGAGAATGACCATTAGGAGTATGGAGGTTGCTCTTCCTGCCAGTGGAAAAAGATAACAGGGTGAGAGCCCAGTACCCACCTGGTCCTTGGATATCATCAAAACCTGACTGGACGTGGTTCTCAGTAACTTTATCTAGGGGGGGTGTTTAGGCTTAGTGGTGTGGGGTCTTGGTAGCAGGGAGCAGGAGCCACAGAAGTGACTCCTGTGAGAAGCTACTAGATGCTCTGCCAGCTCCAATTCCTGCCCCACCTCTGGCCAAGGCTGAGGCAATTACGGAAGCTGGATCTAGCTCTGCAAGTAATGTATTCATGAAGGGGAAAACAAAACTGAACAAAAGACCTAAAAGGCAGAGAAGGGAAAGCAAGAGAAATCCCAGAGCAGTGATACCAAGGTTGGTGTGGAAGGACAGGGAGGAGGTGTCCAAGCAAAGATTTCCCTGCAGCCCATGGTGAAATGGCAGGCTTATCCCTGCTGCCCATGGAGGACCATGGTGGAGCAGTCCGTGAAGGACAACAGTGGGGCAGACATGGATCTGCAGCCTGTGAGCAACCATGCTGGGGCGCATGTGGATCTGCAACCATGGACAACCCTGGGCCAGGGGAGGTGACTGTTGCCAAAGTAGTCTGAGGCTCTTCAGGAACCAGGCTGGAGCTGTGAGTTCCTGAGATACAGAATGTCATGGGAGGGACTCGTGTGGGAGGGATTCATGAAGGACTCACTCCCATGGGTGGAGCAGGGGAAGGCCGTGGAGTCCTCCCTCTAAGGGGGAAGGAGGAGCACAAACAGTATGTGATGAACTGATCTTAAACCCCTACTCCCCATCCTCCTGTGCCACTGAGGGGCAGGCAAGAGGGAAATAATTTTTGCCTGGGAAGAAGGGAAGGGTGGCGGGTAGGTATTTAAGTTTGGGTTTTGTTTTTTTCATTCTGTTCCAATAAATTATATTATTTTTTTCTCTCCTAGTTGAGTCTGTCTGTTTTGCTCACTACAGAGTGAAAATCTCCCTGTCCTCATCTCGGTTTATGAGCTTTTTAGTTGGATTTTCACCTCTCTCTCCCATGGTAGGGTGTGAGGGTGACCGAGTGGAGGCCTGGTTATTATTGGCTGGGCCTTAACTGCAAGATGGACAAGATGACCTTTAGAAGTTCCTTTCAAACTCATCCACACTGTGATTTTGTGGACCGAAGCTCAGTAAGTGGGACCATTATTTTTTATTTTGCCTAAAGTGAAAACCAATATAAGCTCTTGTATAGAGATATTATGACAGGCCATCCTCCTTCAATTTTACAATTGTATCAGAAATACTTAGCTAGTATTTGCTGCAAATAATTTTTCTTCATCCTATCCTGAATGCTACAGATTTCTAAATCATCATAGCTAATTGGTGTACAATGAGGCATCCTTCCGTGAAACTAAACCACCACTACCTAATGGGGCTGTTGAGTGCAAAATTTTCTTAGGTATGTCTGGTTGCTGGAATGTGTGTTTTTAAAACATGGTTTGAAATCATAGAATTATAGAATGTATTGGGTTGGAAGGGATCCTTCACAACTGACAATGTCAGGGTGCTACTCTTCCCAGGATACCTGTCACTGCTTCCACTGGCCATGTAGTTCCATCTTGCCTTATCATTTGACCAGTAGGTCTTGACTTAGCCATGCTGTTCTTTTGCCTTCCTTGCCCAATTTCTTACACCTGGGGATTGATATGTCTTGTACTGTATGGAAAGCATCCTGTGTGAGAAGCCAACCTTGCGGCATCAAGATGCCTCAACATTGTTGGAATGCAAGCTTGTGGCCTTAGAAATGGAAATTAATCTTGGCACCAAACCATGGCCTATCTTGTTGAAATTAGGCAGAATTAGGTGCTGAAACCACAGAGGAAGGAGACAGCTTGGTACCCACCCCCTCCCTTCCAATTGCCTGCAGCCTGAGGTTTCAGGACTAGTGGGAAGGAAGTCACTGTGTGAGACCCCCTGAAGACCACCTCAAAGATATGTTGCACAAGTGCACATAGGAGGGGCTGATGCCTAGAACTTTGACTATAAAAAGCTGTGACACTATCAATACAATGAAATGCTTCCCCACCTCATGACTTCACTGCACCATGGTGGTAACTATCCTATCACTTGCTGTTCTCCATACTTCTGATTTCTCCTGCCTTTCCTGTCTTTTTCTTTCTGTCCTATCTGCTCCTGAAATTTTGAACTTTTGTTGCACAACTCCAAGAAATTTTGGTGAGTATGTTGACATCTGACCTCATTTGCACCTTAATTTAATCATTTGGGATCACCTTTAGATCTTCTCCACAGGGTCCCTCAGGACAGAGGGGTGTACCTGCTGTACGATTTGTACTAGGGGAGGGAAGGCTAAGCCCAGCTGCACCTTGGATCCACACGAGAGGGAGGGAGCTTAGAAAGCTCCCTAGGCCCATGCACTCCTGACCCTCATCACTCTCCCCTTAGCTCCTGTCTGCTCTGCCGCTCTCTCCAGCAGCTCCGGGACATTTCAGAACTGCTCACAGCTCAGGAGATGCTGTGGGAGTTGCTGAGGGTGGAGGGAGGCAAAAGGAGTTTGCACATTCCTGCACATACTTGTATATATTTGTACATAATCTCTTTTTTCATTAGTATTTAATTAAATCTGTCTAGTTTAGTTTTCAGTCCAGAGAATCTCTTTCCTTTATTCTCTTTTTCCTTTCCCTGCCTGGATGTGAGGGGCAGGGGATTGAGAACATTATTGTTGCCGATCTGGAGTCAAACTGTGACAGTCTCATATCCCTTAAGACAGCGAACTGCACTAGTGGATGATCACTGCAACTCAGGCTGCTTTCAGTTTTGACATCCCTGATGAGATCACTTGCATTTGTGACCATCAGATCCAACAATGCATCCCCTTGGGTAGGCCTGTTTCTTAAGAAGTTGTCATCAAGCTGCTCCAGGAGCCTTCTGGATTGCCTACAGCTTGCCGTGCTACTGTTCCAGCAGATGTTGGGATGGTTGAAATCCCCCAGCAGGATGAGAGCCTATGAACAAGATGTCTCCTGGAGCTGGAGTAAGCAGGCTTCATTGATAGGCTCCACTTGATTGGTCAGCCTGTAGTAGACTCCAACCACAAGGTTCCCTTTGTTGTCTGATCCTTAATTCCTACCCATAAGCTTTCGACCTGCACAAGGCTATTCTTTAGCTAGGAGGGATTCTGGAGAATCTCCCTGACATAGGGATTCTGGGGAATTTGTCAGAACAAATTACTCCTGGTTTTGACATTAATTATACTTGTTAGTGCTGTAGCAAAGTTCCAAAAATATTAAGATGCTTGCACTGGTTCCTGGTTAGGTCTTCAGATTGAATTTGAACTGTTCTGTAAAGTGTGTTGAATGGGTGTTTTACCTAAGATCATATTTCTTTCTTGCTGTGAGAATGGTTACTGTCTGTGTGTGTAGTTGCCAAAATAAATCCTGTTGGGATGCGGGAAAGCTGAAGATCATCCTTCCCATGCACAAGAACAGCTAACGTGGTTGGCAACATGAAGTGAAAGGTTCGCTAATGACAGAAGAAAGTGCTGAGAGAAATATTGGAAGTTCTACTGTATACCCACTTCTTTGACAGCACAGGAGGATCTTGTCATAGGTTTTCAGTCTAGCTTAATTTTATTTTTAGCTGTGTTTCCTTTTTTGGTAAATTACTTGAGAGGTTAAAAATCTTACAGTTTGTTTTCATATTTGTTGGTCCTTGGTTAGTGGAAGTTCACTGCCTTCCAAGAAAAGAGTTTCTTTTTCACTTCACTAACTGAGGAGACCAGCTCCAGTGCAGGAAGTCCACAACGGGGAAGGGAATTTCTGTAAAAAAAAAAAAAAAAAAAAAAAGAGGCTTTTTGGGCAGCCAGCCTGTCCTGGGGAACAGCATCTTGTGGGTGAGCTGCTGAGGTAGCGTGGGCAGAGCCAGCAACACAATCAGCAGATCTGAATTGGTCAAAAGTTGTTCACATTATCTTGTCTTCTGATTTAAAGACAATATAATACTACTATATGCAAATTAAAAGGAAAAAAATAAGTGTGATAGTGGTTCTACAGGTATGAGCAACAATGTGGTTTTTTTTCATCAGCTTACACATGCTAAGAATGGAAGGTAGCTTCACTTGTCAGATGGCTTCTGCAGTTATATAATGGAAGCCACAAGATGTTTTATACTACAGAACATGTGAGATTGAAGTCACAGCATCATTTTCCATTTTTTAACTTTTATTTTGGAGCAATCAAAGAAACCAGAATTCATTGCAGGTTGTATGTTTGGGGTGCAGCTAGTCGAAGATATTAATCTTCACTATAAGTCTTTTAAGAAAAAATCTTACATTTCTTCACTTCCTGCTCTTCTGGAAAGGTGATAGTATTACCAGTAATTGGTAATGCTGGCTATTTTGTTTTCTAAGTAGGCAACAGCTACTAATGTCTCTCACAATCACTCAAAGCTTTCCTGATTCCTCTGCATTAAGCCACACTGTAACAATACCCAATTTTCATCCAGATAAAGTTATTAGCTCTTACTATTCAGTTCAAGCTA
>NW_009952887.1:308525-344203 GCF_000747805.2 Chaetura pelagica | reverse complement strand
GCCTGGGGAGAAGAGAAGGGTGGGGGAAAGTGTTTTAAGATTTAGGGTTTTTTCTCATTATCCTCCTCTGATTTCATTGTCAATAAATTAAACCTATTTCCCCAAGTCAAGTGTGTTTTACCTATGATAGCAATTGTCAATGATCTCCCTTTCCTATCCTTGTCCTAACCCACGAGCTTTTCATTTTATTTTCTATCTCCTTTCAGCTAAGGAGGGAAGTGACAGAATAGCTTTACTGGGCACTTAGCATCCAGGTGGGGTCAACCCACCACAGAAAGCGAAGTGTTCTTTACAGTACATACAGTATACACAATATGTGTGTTGTGAAGAAAAATGCATTGGAGGGTGGATGGAGTCAATATGTGTGCATATACGTGCTGGAAAGTAGTTGCATTAGACTAACGCAATGTCTCCTCCATACTGAACATCTTTAAAAATATATTGTTAGTCTTGGATTTTCTTTCTCCAAGTAGCTGGTGTATTAAGAAAGAATAGTACAAAAGCCTCAAACCTCCAGTGTTGTTGAGATACAGGCTGTCTAGAGCTGATTAGGTATATGAACTTACTTCCTTTTAGCATAGTATTTGTGTGCATGAGACTACTGAAACCAGCTAAAAAGCGTCAGACTAATGTCCAGGAATTAAATTCATACCAGCAATCAAAATTGAATCATGGCCTCTGGCTGGATAAAAATGTTTGTCCATCTTTCAGCTGCACAAAAGCAACTTTTAGCTGTACATAAAATCTTGACACATCCACTTCTTAATTTCATTTAAAAAGTCTTTACTATGTTGAAGGAGAAACAATTTCCAAATGAAAGTAGCATTATTAAGCATGTTTTTTTCCTAACATAGGCACAAGTCAGGTAAGGCATTTCCAATATTTTTCATTTCTGGGCATTGCAGCTTTTAGGAGACATGTTCCCATCTCTCACATTCTCACTTTATATAGCAAACATATCAAAAGCACATTAAAGAGCCTGCAATTTATACTCATGATATAAGAAGTGACCTTTTCACTCATGAGTGGTGTAGTCATGTGGATGAGCTAATGAGAGAGCCCCTACTGAGAGTGGATAAATTTCAAACCTTCTGAATAATTATTAGACATTTTATTGTATTTATAAACCTCCTTCATTTCAAACTGTCCCTTGATTTATAAAGCCATATTACTCTTGTAAATTATAATGGTAGTCTCAACCAGTGCCAAAGACTGATGAATCATCCATGTAGAGGCTTCTTTTCCTGATACTCAATGTCAGAGAAATGCAATGAAGAGTAAAAAACAGAACTGTAGGAAAAAAAGAGAGGACAGAGGAAGATGAAAGATGATTGAGAAGAAATGAGGGAGGGAACATCTGTATTGCACTTCACTGATGATAATCTTTGCACAGTTTATGACACAGAAGCAGTGGGAAGAGTGAGGTAATGATTTTACTTGCCTGTCATCTGCAGAGTGTATTTCAAATTGCAGGGTGAAATTCTGGCTCCACTGAAGTGAATGACAAAATTCCTGTTGATTTAAATGAAGGCCAGGATTTCTGTGGCTTCCCAGAGAAGCAGAAGGGCAGAATTGCAGCTGTGCCATCTCCATGATTGTGTCAGGCTTCATCATGATATTAAAAGCTTTTCTTCAGCTCAGCTTCCAGAAAACTATGAGGAGTTTGAGCACCCCTTATTGCTGCAGATAAAATAGAAACTTTCTCAAAAATAGTAAATAAAAAAGTACAGTCTCAGAAGATCTGACCTTAGTTTGAAAGAGCTGTACATAATGAACACTATTCTTACAAATTAATGCAGAAGTATATGGCATTTTTTAAGTTATATTTTTGTAGTCTTTTTCCCTTTCTTTCAACCTTAATCTGTACCAGAAATAGCTTCAAGACCACGTGACAGCTAAAAAATATCATCAATTAGCGTTGTCAAACTAGAGAAGGTCCTCCTGTCATGACAGCAAGAAATTTCAATGTTGAAAGCAGGATGAGATGTTCCAAAATGTCTGAGATGCACAGTTATGAATTTCACCGAACAAACATTTCTCCTGATCAACAAGGAATCCATAGACACACAAGGTGGGGAGGGCAGACCTGGAAAGCTTCAGTGCAATCCACTTGCAGAAACAATCGTATTTGCAGAACATTTTAGTTGGAGCAGGCCATGACAATTTCCTGTGTCTAGCCATGGTATCCCATGTGTTGTAAGAAAGAGAATCTGGAATGGCAGGAGGGAGAGACTAAGAAACTGAAGAAATTAAAAAACAAAGATAGTTTTCCTGTAAATCCCTGCTGTATTGCAGGGGCAGTAGGGGAGGTGGGGGTGTTATTCATAACTGAAGTACTAAGCTGGTAATGACACAGAGACGTGATCATTTGGTATGTTAGTTTTACTCAACGACAATCTCTTTGTTAAACAGCTTCTGAATGACATTCCTCACCACTTTAAAAGTATGAAGAGCTACATAAGTGGTGAATATTGACAGCCTGTCCTGCACACACCTCTTGCAACCAGTACTGTCAAGCCATGGGGACAGATGGTGTGGCAAGTCAGCTTAAAATTAAAATAGATTAAATGATGGGGGGAAAAAAAAAGTTTTCTAAGGATAAATTATGACAGTGTTTGCAATTGAGAAAACCTCTACAAGTTATATATACACATATACATATATATACATATATATATATACATATATATATATATACATATATACATATACAAGTATGTATATGCCTGTGGAAAATTATGAATTTACACATGCAAACACAAATATCTGTATGTATATATGTAAAAGATCCTAGTACTACTCAAATCAGCAACTGACTTCAGTATGCCTATGATATATAAACACAAACCTATGTACACATATATTCACACCAAAGTATCTAGATCATATGGTAACTATGCAAAATGTAATTTTTGGTTGAATTCCACAAAAGAATATGGAAGAAGTCAATAAAACCCTATATTATGCAATGGAGAAAACAGAAATAATATAAAATCTGGGGTTAAAATCTTACTTCGTTTAACGGAGATAATTATCTGTAAGTGGACCAACAGAAAAGAACAAAAATAGAATCAAGATGCTTGCTGCCATTTCTGTTTGGAAAGGATAGGGGCATTTTATTTGTAAGAGGTAAGAAGTTTAAGTGAATCTAAAACTTATGGACACTAGATGAGCTAAGATTATGCACCATAAAAAATATGCCATGATATAATGATACACTTTTATCTTTCGTGATCTGTAGAAGGAAAAAAAACTTTCCAAAGAAACCAAATCTGAATTACAAAAAATTAGCTTCATTGCTTCAGACAAATGTAACATTCTGACTTACTTTCTTGCTTTCTAGGCTTATCCACTCCCCTAGCAGTCTTGAATTTACGCTTTCAGGTCTTAGTTAAGGTGAAGACCTTAGGTCAGATTTATGGAAGGCAAAGCAAAGATCAGAGAACATAAGAAGAAGCATCTCAATAGCCCCACTGTGCAGTATGGATACTAGATGCTCTCTTCTTCTCACACATAGATTTAATATTCTCTGTTCTTGGCTCAAAAACAGTGAAATAGCAGATACAGAGTACATTATTTATCATTTGTGGTATCAACATGTGAATGAGAGTGATGCAGGATGGCAATTAATTTGTACATTGCTAACACAGTTGTTTTATCGAAATGTGATTAGTTATATATGGAATTTATTAAAACATCTGAGATTTTTAATGTCCAGTACAGTAAACAACATTCCGTGGACTCAGTGATCTCTGAGGTCCTTTCCAACTACGACAATTCTGTGACTGTGATTCTGTCCCTATTCATCATTACAGATGTTAAATTGGTACTTGCCTAACATTGGCTACTCAGAGGTACAATAAACATACAATTAATCAATAAAATTAGAATAAGCTTGCATTAAAATAATTCTCTAATGGCAAGGGCAAACTTCACAAAAGGCAAACAATCTTATATACTTAAGATTAATTGTGTAACCTTGCTTTTTGTGTGTGTGCTCTGGTACAGTCGTAATAAAAACTGACACTACTTCTATGCTCCAGAGTTTCCTGTTTCACTCCATATAAGGACACTAGAGTAAAAGAGTAGAACTTAATGCTAATCATTTACTGTCAGTGTTTATTGCAAAACTTGCACAAACCATTGGTTTTAGTAAAAAGGTAAGGCCAAAAAAAAATAATAAATCCTGATTTCTTTTCTCTTTCTCAAGTGCTGAACAACCTTGTGGAGTAATTTATTTCTATTGTGCTCTTATTTCACCATCCTTCAATTAAAAGAGTAGCACAGCTCATTAATATTTTTAAGTACTTTAAGATCCTCATACTAGGAACCATGGAAGAGAAGATATTTATTACTTCTTTATTATGTAAAGGCTGAAAGTCAAAACCCATGAGCTGACCAACATTATAGGTATTAATCCACTACTCTCACAAAGTGGCAGAAGTTCCTATATTAGGGATATGAGCAGTGCAACTGGACTTTACTCTCCTCAGCCAGTTAAAGATCTGCCTCCAGGCCAGCAAAGTTCAGTAGAATCAGTTAAGCATGCAAATAATACTTGTCCTATGTGGATCATGGCTTTACTTCACAGCTATCCAAACGACCCAAATGCCCATCAGTCATTGGAGGCAGTAAGAGTTCTAGCCATGTTCCAATAAGTGGTCCCAAGAACCGCGTGTGAAAAAAGCTCAAAATTCTTCCAGAAGACATAGTGCAGACATAACCCTAAGAACTAGACTGAACAAAAACCAGATTGTTCACTTTTTAACATCTTCATTTAGCAAAGCTCCTTAGTATGACTTAGAGCTAAATATGTTTAGATTTTGGGGGAGGGGGAGGAGAGGAAGTCTTCCTAAAATAAATTTGCCAAGTTCCTGAGAAAAGATTCTCAAGTATATGTCATGGAAGTCAATGAGGAGAAAAAAGGGAAATGAAGCAGCTATCAGAGCTGCCATGGAGCATGTTCATTTGGATAAGCCTAAGGACATATCTGCATTGCAGTGGTGCAGACCTCTGGACCTGCTTCAGCTACACAAAACACAGAAGTGGAGCAAAAGGCATTTGGGGCACAGATAGATCTGTGGGGTGTCTGCTCCCCATTCTGCATATGTTCTTGTCCAGTTCAGCAGAATCTGTGCAAAACAAGAACAGAATCAGACCTGCTACATTTACTACAAAGAAGAAAAACCAAAAAAACCTAGTTATTGATACGGAGGGATCAGAACACATCTCCTTAGCACTGGGGCCAAGGCAGAGAAAGTATATCAAACCTCTTTTCTTTTTACCCTTTTTTACTGCCTTTTCTCCCCCTCTGATCAGACAATCTTCCAACTTACGATGCCACACTGGCACAGGATGCTAGCAAGGCAGTCAGGTGACCTGGTAGCATTCAGAATACCTCCTTCTCTAGAGATAATGGCTGCTCTTGTTATGTGATGCTGCAGCTGGTGGAAAATAAGAAATAAATTATGAGCCTGTATTAGACAGACTTGAGACTCCTTTATAGAAAAGACTGCAAGGCACCTGAGAGGTTTAGTAGCTTACACTGCTATTTTTATGACAGCATGGTAAATATCTTCAAATATCCTCCTCATCCCCCACTGCCACTTGCCCAGCTACCATCAGTATTACTGCTTGCCTGACAAAGACGTGAGGGGAGCAAAGGGAGAGAAACTAGGGCAAGGTAGAAGAGCTGTGTGAGAGAAGGGAAGGTGATACCCAATACCCATAAGAAATTTGTTTTTAATTCCCTGGCCATCACAGATAGTGGCTGCTGCTAGCATTTAAGATAAGATTAGTTGGTGTTTTGCTATCAGCACCTCCACATTTTCCCTGCAGGGACTCTTTCTGACAGGCTGAAGCTAGAGGCATGTCTGAGGATTAACACGAGCTAATGATTATACACTAAAGCTTTGGAACTGTCGGACTAATAGGATTAAGCAATACCAGATGCAGGTCCCCGTTCAGGTTAAAAATGCACTTTTTACATTACAAAGTCAGACAGATCCCTTTGAACATGCAATGAATATGGATGTTTTCAATTATCACAGTCTTCCAGGGCTATACGATATGGTAAATTAATCCCTTTAGAACATCGGAAACAGGACAAAATAGCCTTCTTGAAGCTGAAATCCCTCGTTTTAGATTTTCTTTCATGGGGATAAGCAGTGGTGCACCACACATAATTAATCTTATTACAAACAGAGAAAAAAGAGAAATATATTTAAAAAAAAAAAAAAGTCTAAATATTTGAGAATCTAAGGGATGAGAGAGGTGGAAAAACTTTTAAATCATCATCTCTTAATTGATTTCCACAACAGTGAAAAACATGAAATATGGTTCAGCAAATTAGGCTGTTTTCCTGTCCTTCAGGCAGCAGCAAAACACAACAAATAATAATATTAAACAAAGTCTTTTAGGAAGCAGACAAAGAAATATTTTATTTAGCAGAACAAAAGGTTTAAGAACACATTCAGTTCTGCTTTGAAGGGTTTAACCTTAGTAAGTATGGTCATTGGAGTGTCTGAAGTGGCAAGAATTTGGCCTCTTCCAATTTCTTCCTGATGAGTTTTTAATTTCTGTAAGGAAGGGAGTAAAGAGAGAAAATTAGTTTTGGAAAAAAAAAGGAACAGCATCACAGTCATGCTGACCAGGGCCTCAGCCTCTTTAAACTTGAATCTTGAGAGAAAACATGGAAGTGATGTGATTTGGCAATCAAAAGTAGTGCAAGGGAAACTTTGAATTCCTTTCTTGTTCAGTTTGGACAAACACTCAGAGGTTCACTGGCTTCTGTGGAAAAAAAAAGATGTAGCTTTAAATAAACGGTAGCTCTTCTACTTTATTTTAAAGATTTTCCATAATAAAATTTACATGAGAAAGAGAAAAAAAAAAAGAGGTGTTTGTTGTTGTTTTTTTGTAAAATCCAAATTAAGATTTTTAGCTGGTTAAATTTTTGTCATCTTGATGCTTGCATGGGACTTGTCTTTCACTGATGATCAGTAGCATGCAGAATACTCAAAGGCTGAGTTTAGACTTCATGTGCAGGTTAATGCCATTTAACTTACAGGATCATTGGTTCTCAGGTCAAAAATCAATCAGTCAGTCTGACTTTCCTTAAAGCTAGAAGTGATGTCAAAGCTCTATTTCTTGTGTCATTCCAAGGGTTGGAAATGAATACTCTAGAACAGGGCTGGAAACTAAAATGCATCAGCATGATTCATGATGCTGTTAGGAAAGAAAAAAAATAAGAAAGTTGGAGTAGATTGCATCTGGAAGCAAATATGAGACATGTTGAAAACTGCAAGTAAGACCTAGACACCATGTGAAATGAAAAAAAAACAAACAAACAAAAAACCCAAAAAAAACCCTTTAAATTGAAAGACCATTTTCTGTGAATTCAGTTCCAAATATTAATGTGCTTTATATTTGACGAAAATATTACTTTGTATTCTACTTTAATTTCACTTGTTAACTTAGGAAAGCAGATAATGCAATGTGTACAGCTAGTAATATAAAATATGTACTACAAAAGCCTGAAATAAAGTGAAATTGAGCAAAAAGAAAGATTTTCCCCATATTTAGGTTATACTACAGCATACTGCTTAACAGCTTGAAAACCTACACAGTCAGTACCTCTTCAGTGAGGGACAGACCTATGCACCTACTTGAGAGTGAGAATTTGACAGTTTGATTTTTTTAATAGTTCCCCTGCCTGAAGCCAAATGCAGGCCAATTCTGCATATGCATCCAGGAACATGTTCATAGCAAATCAGAGGGGAAAAAGAATGTTTAAATATGATGGCTATTCTTATTTTCAAATACTGACTTCTCAGTCATCTGCTTTTTTCTCCTATTCTAAACTTACCATAATCTTCATCATCATCATCACAATCCTCACATTGAAACTGAGAGGAATGTACTCTGTAAGTACAAGAATCATTAAAACATGAGCATCAGCATTTTAATCACCATAACTAAGTGTAGGAAATAATCCTCATGTTTCTCTCTATAAAATGATATATTATTATGTAAACACAGGATGACACGATGACAAGAAATTCTTTTGGAGTTTTGGAAATGTTCCCTATATTTCAGGCATTTTCTCCTTTTGAAACAGAGTTAAGAGTACAATTTATCTCCTCCATTCTACTCTTAGAACTTCAGAAAAATGTGGCAAACTGTAAGGACAAAGACTGTAGCCATCCACTGCCATTAACAAGAGAAAAGAAGAGTGTATTGTAACCAGAGCCTTTCATTAAAAGTTTCCCCATCTTTCCATGTGTGCAGAGGTTACTGCTTTTCTGCAACACTTACTGAAAATGAAATGGCAGTTTGGAATATGGATTTGAAACACTCCTATCTTCCTAAAAGACAACAGTTCAGCAGAAAGCTCCGCTCTTCTTCATCAGCTTCCTAAATGCATTTGGGGTCAGCTCAGTGTCAGCTATGATTCATCTTGTAAAGCTTTATCAGTTTACACTCAGAACAACAAAACCGTGTGACTGATCACAGTGACAGATTAAGCTTAGTGACACCTTTCAGTCAGGTCTTTGTAAGAGAGGTGAACAAATTAAAAGTTTTGCCCTATCCTGTTCTTTTCTCAGTTGGAAGTTCTTCTGGTCACTGTCAGAAAGCATTTTTGTACTTTGTTTGCACTGGAATTGTGGGACATGCTTTAACACCATTTGGGGAAATTTAATCTTTTAACAGGAAATTTACCTCTAACAACATAAAGAGATGTATTTCACCTTCTTGTCAGTTCAACAAAATATTCTTGTTTGTTGGTTGGTTATTGTGGTTTTTTTCTTGATCTCTTTTGTGAAAACAATTTGGGTGTGCAGAAGAAATAATAAGCAAACCAAATAGTAAAAAAATGGTACACAATTTGTGGAAGAGATGAAACAAAGCTAAAGCTACATCAGACAGAAACAGAACTTGCCAGATAATATCCCATGATAGCCCTTTTGGCAAAAAGAGTTAGTCATATAGGTGGCCACCTTGAGTAAGATACAACTCGGTCTGAAAATCAGGATAATGCAATAATCTTTAATGTTATCACCTGTTTATGTACATCATTTCAGTCTCTCAGCCTACTCTGACGGTTTCGCTTGTTTACCTTTCATGTCTTTTTACCTACAGCATTTCCTTTATCATCTGTCTTTCCTGGACCTATAGAATAGTTCAGATCTGCTACAAATTTTTAATCTATTTTAGGGAAGTTATAATAATTAATCAATTCATAATTGTATCAAGAACAAAAAAATAGCCACATTAAGGAAATTGCTTATTAACTAGGAAAGGATCAAGAAAGTTTTATATCTACCTCACAAAGATGAGATCATCATAATTGCACAGAAACTGTAGAAATTAATGGAAAAGTATTTGTACAGAAAAAGCATTATCAACCAAGATACAGTCCTAATTTTGAACAAGCAAGTCCTGAGATATAGCTCTTGAGAGCAATTAGGTTTAGTGTGCAAAAACAATGTCTTGTATGATATTCTTGGGGGGAATAAATAAAATAAAAATATATGTTTATTTGAATTTTCAGTGATCTATCACAGCTATATCTGTGTGATTCCCTTGAGAGACTTACTGCTTCTTTTGTTTATAGGCATATATTCATGTAAATGAAACATTCAGCTTTAGTGAAGGTTATTTAGTCTTTTCACTAAAATATTAAGCAATGAAAATACAAGATTCCAGGGACAGAGAAACAAACTTTGAATAAATTAAAATTAGATAAGAAATTAGATAACAAATCGAGATTAGAAAGCCAAACCTTAAAAACACAGAACAAGAACTTATTTTCCAATAGGATGAATGGACTCCCAACACTCCACAATGACTCTAAAATACAAAGGTATGCTTGGGCCCACCAGAGGGAGCCCATCCTATTTCATGAACGCAGATGGAACACACTGACAATTATGCAGAAAACATAAAAGAAAGTAATAGTTACAAAACATACATATGTGTGTGTGTTTACATGTTTGCTATGCATTATCTCTTGCCTGAGGTCATAGCACTCATATGAGCACCATAAATATCAGGTCAGTAACAAGTGCATTTCCATGAAATGCCACCAGGGACAGATGCATACAACTGTATCTTTAGATGAAGACCAGAGAACAGTAACACATTGAACAGGAACAGGGACCAATTTGACTCGTATTTAACAGTGTTATAGAATATAGATAAAATTTTTACTATTTTAGAACTCACTCAATAAAAAGAGAGCAGCTGCATCTTACAAGAATGTTGCTTTGATTTTGACCTAAAAAAACAAAAACCAAAACCACAACACCACCCCTCCCCCCCCTCCCCCTCCCATAATCTAGTGATCTAGTATCTGTTGCTTACTTTTTCTTTCACAAGAAAAAAAAAACCATCGATCTGCTGTAAGAAAGCAGGACAAACCAGCACCAAGATTTATCTCTGCCTGGGAAGAGTTTAGCTGAGACATTTCCTCCTTATAAACAACATGAGCAAAGGGTTTTAGCTGCTTCTTACCACCTCTGTAAGGTGGCAAAAAAGGGAGAGTCAGGGTCACAGCAATGAAGTGTTGCTTGTGACATCGTATTGACTGAGAAACCTTATTGCCCTCAGTCGGTCTTAGTAATGTCACTGTCAAAACCTATACTTCCTCCCAGAATAATTTTTTTGTCCTTGACTGTGTCTTAGTATTTTCCTTACCATCCTTTTGCAAACATAGAGGATGCTGAGAACAAAGTACTTAGCATGAACCAGGACTATTATTCCATTTCGGCTTTTACACACGTATGTTACTCTGCAATCAGTTTGACTTAAGTATTTTAAAACTCCACAAGTAGTTTTTTTTCATTCTCTGCCATCACTTAATAAGAGTGTGACATAAAAGCACACTAGCTCTTTGGTTATTTGTCAAACAAGAATTTCAACAGTTTTAAATACACATCACTTCCTTCTTAACAGCATATCTACTCTTTTTAATGCTGACATTGCTGTGTTTTCCATAAAAGTTTCCAGGTTTCTACTTTTAATCCATTAATGTGTCAAGACCTTTACTATTTGCCGCAACCCCAGCTTGAGAGACCAGCTGCTAGGGTAGAAGGACATTCCAGCATTCCAGTTTGGAAGCCTTTTCTCTCCTCAGCAGCATTACTGCTTTTCTGTTTGTTTGTTTGTTTGTGTGTTTTTTGGCTATTAATAGCATCAAGATTAAATACCATGATTTTTTATTTATTCTGGAGCTGATAAAAACACAAAAATATTTACTAGAACTCTTATACATGGTATTTTTAAGGATGTATTTGCCCTATGTCTTTGATTTTAATTTATATGTATACTTAAATAAAGACTACTAAGAAAACTAGGGAAAAAATATCTAAACAAAATTTGAATATATTTACTGAAGAAAAAATTAGGCCTCATATCTGACATACTCATTACATTAGATCCAACAAGTAATGCTGCATGTCCAAACAAACTAGCACAGCTTGAGCATTGCCACAACCATTTGATTATACTCTATCCTCTCCCTGTAATAATTCAGAGAGAAATAATTATGTTTTCTTAAATGTGTTAAGCTTTTTTTACAGATTCACAAATTTTAAAAAATCTCAAACTATATTGTACTAAGCTGGATTTCAAAATGCAGCAAGCCATTTATTTGTGACTAACATATTTTACAAGTACTCTTAATCTGTAGAAAAGAAACCAAATGTAAAAAAAGTGAGCTAGATTAGAAGATAAATGATCCTACTGCTTGCTACTGACTCTCTTGACCAGCAAGCCTGGCTAACTCCAGTTATGCTTTCTTAACTGGTAGACAAAAGACAAAATTTGCATATTTACCAGTTACAGAGCTGAAGAATTCAGGGAATGAATTCAAATAATTAGTTGTTATTGTCAAATAAACTCTGAGAACACGTGTTCTGCACCAGTTCATCACAAGATTTAAATAATACTTCTTATTAAGAAAAATATTCTATTATCAGAAATATTTGGTTTGTTATGCTAATGACTTCCAGGCCTCTCACAGAGCCTCCCTGACAGCACCTCTTTTAGGCAGTATTAGCTGTTGTGCACCACCAGCTAGCCATCAAGTCTATCATTAAACAAATAGGAAGTAGATGCGGTTCTGTACATGTGATTACTTGTAAAACCCTTCAAACCCAAACTCGCATAGTCTCCCTATAGTTTTACTCTATTGATGAATTCTAATCTCCTTATCACTAAACTACGTATTTAATTTAGCAATTCACTAAAGCCTCATTTAAAATGCATCATGTGTCCCCTTTGTCTTAAATAATTACCGGTGTCTACTATGTCTTTTAATGTCCTTCTTAACTAACATCTCTAGCCCTTAGTAATTCAAAAAGATGTCAAGATGAGTCTTAACAAACAAAAAGGACTGTTTTACAAGGCATAAACAATGACAAATATTTAGATAGTGGAAAATGAACAGCTACTTTTCTAGTCTTAGATCCTTTGACTGTCCGTTGTCAAAATTAAGAATAGAAAAAATTTACAAAGCAGGGGATTTAGTGCTAGATGTAATAAAGACTTTAGTCCCACAACAAGTAACTTCTTCAGACTTGAGGATAGATTGCAAAACTGGCTTTCATGCTGCAGTACTGAGCATCACAAAATTTAATGTGCATTGGCTAGCTCCCAGAGTGGATCTAATCTCATTGACTCACACGTAGGCATCCCAGTTTGGTGGCTTAAAATGGGACTCATAGTAGCCAGTATATTGACCTCATTACAGAGATCTTAACTGATCATGGCAGTAGTGCATGCCTGGATAGTGCTTACACAGAGGCCTGATAGGGGTCATGCAGAGAAATAACTTTCTCAGTAGCAATTGGACTTAGGCTGCCCCATCATTCAAGATAGAAGCAACTCTGAATATGTGCAAGGTGCACATTTCTAGGCATTTTTCCAGGCATCTGAGTTGTTTCTAAGGAAGAAGGAGCATTTGGAGGTAAATTTTACTTGTCTGAACAAGCATTTCCAAGACTGCAGTTTGACTATAAGCACTGTATTCTACTGAAGTTCAGATTTAAATAGTTACTTGTCTGCTGTTGTTTTCTTGTTGGTTTGTTGTGTTGTGTTTTTTTTTTCCTTTAAGACAGAGGGAGTTTGACAGCAAGACTAGAGAAAAATTTGGAATTTAGCACATTTGCTCAATGATAAAAGTTTGTCCTAGTCCAGAACAACCATTATATGAGTTTTGCTCCTCAGAAAGTCTCAATGATTTCTCCTTCTCCTTTTCTTATCTTGAATTAATTCTTTGTGCATAAGTCTAGAATCACCATCAGAAAATTTACTTCTTCTTTTAGAGCCACTAGTTGGTTATGACCAACTCTTTCATCCTATGCAAGAGAAAGATTCATTAACATAAATACTGCTGTCTGGGCAGTGGTGTTTTAAAAGAACTACCAAGTACAAACAATTCTGCCTATCTTCACATCAGCTATGAGAGAAAGTCTAGTCCATGACTGTTTTTTCTAAAAGTAAAGAGCAGGACACAGATTCCCTGTTCTTTCTTGAGTGAGACCCTTAAGCTGGAGTGTGGTCTTAAAGGATAAAGATGGCCTTAAAGCAGAATGAACCATTTTAGTAACTATAGTACTTACTGCAGGCCATTCCTGACAGGGTCTTGCAAGTGGATTAGTGATCCTGGCAAGCTGGTATTTTCATCTAAGCTGGTATTTTCATCTAAAGTAGTTTTTTTTCTTGAAACTGTCATTTGTTCTTAAAGCAGGAAAAATTGCACAATGATTCCTTTGTTTAGTTGGTTTTGTGCACATAAAGGAAAAAATGTTGAATTGCTGTAGAGCAAGAAGGAGATGCCAAAATGTGAACCAGTGAGTATTTCACAGGACATCTCAGAAAGCTTCACAATTTCATCTTTTTTCAGATGCTGCATATTGCACACAGTAGCAGTGCTTTGCGGTTTTAAAATGGCTAAATGTATGTTGCACAGAGATATATTTGCTGTAGATACTGTGGCATAAAACATTAAAAGATGGAGAAATAGTAACTTTGAAAAAACTCCAGACAGACTTATAAAATATAGGACCATCTCTTTGGATCATCTCGGTGGGAACGACAACTTTGGGAGTGAAAAGCAAAAGGCTGCAAAGGTATCTGAAAGTCTTGTTCTATTCTTGAGTCCTTTCCTTTTTTTTTTTTTTTCTTTTTTTTTTCTTTTTTTTTTTTTTTTTTTTTTTTCAGTAGGAGGACTAGGCAGAGCCAACACAAGCACTTCTTGAACTCTTGCAAATTATTCTTAGGCAAAGGTTATCCAGCTCACATTGCTTTGAGTTCCAGAAAGCTCTTGGCAAAGTCTTTCTTTAAAAGCTACTTAAAAACCAAGCTTTTGGGGGTGTGAGGGACCAGTCCTCAGGATCCACATTTATGGAAAGTGGTGTTGAAACGTCAGTGTAAGCCCTAAATAAATCCTCGTTTGCATCCCAAAAGAACTGCCTGAGAGGATAGAGACAACCATGATGGCTTGCATGTAGCCTAGGACCTGCATATAGAGATAATGGTAGAGGAGCAGAGAGGTGGAGGTCCACTCTAGTTACTCAATGACGGTATTATCTCAACCACTCTTAGTCATTGTTACAGAACAGTTGCTTATGTGAAACAGGCCTATAAGACAAGGAGCTGAAATGGTGGGCTTTGGAAGCCTCACTGACACCAGCTCTCCCCTGTTGGCTGGCCCAACACTGCATCCAGGACTGGTGATTTTCTATTGTGTATCTCTCTTTAACTTTTCTTCTATTCTCTCTCTCTCTCTTTTCCTTCCTAAATGATTTAGTAATGCAAAGACTAACCACATTTTTTTCTCATGTCGTGAAGCTTGAACAAGTATGTATTTTATGTTTTGTGATAAAAATAATCAGTCTTATGATCACACAGACTGAGATAATAATTGAAGTATCAAGTATTCTTTTCATAGTTTTAATTAAACCTAATATTCAAATGCAGACCTTGAGTATTGTTTCACCTTAATCCGATCAAAGGGTATTGGACAGTTGGGCTATTACATTTTAATCACTCTCTGTGGGAGGGCCAGGTCTCAGACTAAGGTTTGCTCCAGTCACACATAGGTTCCTCTCCAAGAAAGAGTTTATAAAACAAGAGGGTCCAATCAGAATCTACACGGGTCATGACAGGGGTGCATGAGGAATGGTTCTCTAATGAATCTATGACTGATTAAATGAATCTAAGAAAGAAGTAACAACAGTCTACATTCAGTACAGAGGAAGGCTACCAGAAAAGTACATCAGAGAGACCTTTCCTAGAAATTGAGTTAATTGTGTTCACAAATGATCAGGAAGCAACAACTTGAAATAAGAATTCATCATTATATACAATAACTGATGAAAGGAAGTCTAAAATTACTAAGGTTTGTGTAAGAATTTCTTAATAGACAGTGACAGGGAAAACCAGATTAAATTAAGTGGTGCTAAACTGAAAATAAGGAACAAAGAGAAAATATATCCTTTAAATTCAATCTTATTGGAAGGAAAATGGATTTGAGAGCTACCACGGACAACTTTCTAAAATGCTCACCAGAAATAAAAATTAAAACCATAATGCTAACAACAGTTAGGAAAAGAATATCTATTACAACAAATATGGGTAAACCTTGGTGACAATACAGCTTCAGCTGTGATATCCCCATCTCAAAAGAAATGAAAGAGAACTAGAAAGACAAGAAGGGTGATCATGAGTATGGATTGGTTGATTTTAAAAGAGCAATCAAAGAGGCTCTTTGATTCAGGACAGAAATGGCCAAAAATTTGGCAGCTGTCTTTAAAATTATTAATGGCATTAATAAAGTGAATAGATACTGCTAGTCATCATTTCACATGCACACAACCAAGAAGGAGTGAAGTAAAATTAGCAGTTGGTGAGTTTAAAATACAAGGAAGTACTATTGCAGTACCCACTGAACCGAATAAATAGAAGAGGAGTGAGGGCGAAAAAAAGTGTGAGGAACAACCTTGAAAATGGCACGGTCATGGAAGAAGGAGGGGATGAGGTGCTACAGGCACCAGAACAGAGGTTCCCCTGCAGCCTGTGGGAGAGATAACAGTGGAGAAGATATCTCTCTGCAGCCCATGAAGGCCCTCATGGCAGAGCAGGGAACAGTATGAGGAGGAAGGATTTGCAGATAGGAACAGTTATGAACTGACCACAACACTCTATTCTCCATCCAACCTTGCACTGCTTGGGATGTGGGTGTAGAAGGTAGAGGAGTCAGGAATAAAGTGAAGTTGAGAGTGGAATGAAGGGAGTGGAAGATGTTTTAGGTTTTGGCTTTGTCTCTCACCATCAAAGTCTATTTTACTTGTTAATAAATTAAAATACTTTTCCCTAAGTTGAGTCTGTTTTGTTCATGTCAGTAACTGGTAAGTGATCTGCCTGTCTTTATCTTAATCTACAAGTTTTTCCATCTTGTTTTCTCCCCTTCCTCCACCCTTTAGAGGAGGGATGTGAAGAGAATGGCTGGGTGGGTGCTGGCCAAGGTCAGTACACCAGAAGGATCTATCAAGGTCTGCTAAAAAAATAGTCTTGATGCGATTTTCAGCTCAAAAAAGAGTTCATAAACTGCAGATTTAGAGAAAGATAAAGGTTTTCAGAATAGAATGATTAATCTGTATTTCCCTGGTTCCTTTTTTTTTTTTTTTTTTTTCTCATAAACAACTATATAACATAGCAGTGAGGGATGCAAAAATGGGCTAGGTTAACATCTGGTGTGACTCAGTGAGACAATTATTACATAAATACTTTATAATTCAGACTCACAAAGTGTGAATTATAAAATTTGCCATGCTATTCTATGCAATGCAAACTAGCAAACATCTGTCAGAATTGCTGGAGTATGAGGACAGTTAAAAAAAAATTAAATAGATAATATATCAGGTGAGTACAGGCAATATGTTTGGAGTTGACTGTTGTGATGGAGAGTAGGTGATAAAAGATTGAAGTAATACAATAAACTGATGAAGCAGTATAAGATGTCCTTACATTGGTCTTCCTAAAGGAAAAGAGACCCTATCTCATGCTCAGGCTCTGAAGGCTTTTCCTCTCACATTCTCATTTTTCTGCATAGTGTGGACCACTACAGGCACTACACAAGGAATCACTGCACTACCACATTCAGCTTGTCCACAGACACAACATGGGTCTGAGAATCCAGTGAGGGCAGCCAAAAGGCTGTCAAGAAAAAACATCTAAGTGAAACACAAAAAAATTCTCTCCCCTCTCTGAACAAAAAGCACAGGAATTAAATCACCTGAACAAAAAGCACAGGAATTAATTCACCTGACATTCACAGATAACTCTTCAATAACTCATCCACAAGTACTTCCAAAGAAAGGAGAAAAAAATCAATGAGGAAACAGATTTCAACGTCAAGCATTAAAGGGATAATTATAAACAATAGCAAAGACCTTTTTTTAATTATGAAAAATACCATGACAGTATGATTTTAAATTACAGATAATGGAAAACAAGGTGAGTCACATAATCACACTCTTTTTGACACATAACAATCTTCATCAGCAACCTTCATTCTGCCCCCATGTCAAGACTGTATAAAGGGGCAGGCTCCCTGAAGTATTTGAACATGCATCTGATCTAGTACATGGAAAACCCTTGTGCACTCAAAAAAATGCATTTTTGAAACCTCTCAACTTGCTGTATATTAATTGCATGTCTCTTAGTATATTTAAGAAACTAACATTCAAGATTGAAGACCTCACAGATAGAATATTTATGATAAAACCTAAAATCCCTTCAGGATCTCTCAGGTCAAATATAACCTGAGAGAGCTGATGGTCAGTGTGGTGCTGTTCTGACTACTTATTCACCCTGTAAAGGCAGCCAACATATAATCACTGGTGCTGAAACCACAGTATTAACTTCAGGTTTAGGGATTTTTTTGTTTGTCAATTTTATGTTATTATTGGAACATAGTATAAATTCCAATAAAACCTCAAAAACATTTACTTCTACCTTAATTTTTGTCCCAAACAGAAGACTGTGATATAGGAGTGGATATTTATAATCTGACTTGGATTTTTTTATTATTATTAGATTCTTCTACTAAACATACAGTAGACTTCAAGAGCTCAGATCTTAAAATGGAATTTACAGAGAAATTTAAGACTCCAAATAGAAGTTATGCAATAAATCACCACTACTTCTTTGCAAGATGCATTGAAAATCAGTGGAACACAACAGCAGGGTAAATGCAACTAGATTGTTTTATATTTTTGAGGAACACTATTTGCTAGCAAAATTAACAGAATAATAGCATTTTATTTTTCAGGATGCAAAGAAGATTACATGTTTTTTCCTCTTACTGATAGCTCAGTTTTAGATGGCTAACATTTGTATAGGTGAATGTCCCAAGAAAAAACAAGCAGTTACATTTTTCTACCTCCATTCCACCTGAGCAACTGAGAACTAGAAAAAGTTCTTACGTGCTTTTTAAAGGATCTGGTTCATAGGTTCACCTGCTTTAAAGGAGGCTTAACATCCTAGCCATACAATAAATGTAAAACCCATGAGCAGCACAGATGCTATGGTGATAGCTTTACCCCACTTCACATTTTGGATTTCTGATTATTGTGTTCTTTAACAGAGAGACAGAGATTAAATTAATGAATGAAATATGACTTGAAAAATATGAATATGAAAAATATGAAATATGAAAAAATATGAAATATGACTTGAAAAATATGAAAAATGAAAATAACTTGTTTGTTCTTCTTCCCTTTTGCTGTAGCTTCCATGCTAGAAGATGAAATAAATAATTTCCCTTTGAACAGAGGTATTTATGAGAAATAAGAAAGGATGCTAAATAACGTTACTCATCCAGATGTAAAATATGTCTTCTGGAGGAAAAGAAAAACAAAAAACAAAAAAACAAAAAAAACCCAAAAACAACAAACAAACAACAAAAAAAAACACAGGAGAAATAAGGGACAAAAATTAATCTTGCAAAGTCTTTTTCAAAGAATATTACTAAGGTCAGGTCTTGATTCATTCAGAACCATACGAGTGTCAGTGTCTGATAACTAGCTCAAAACTTAAGGAAGAGACTCTCAATAGAAGAAGAAACATTAAGGAAATTGATGTAATGAGGTGAAAGCTAAGGGGCTCTGAAAAGTGGTGGTCCTAAAAAGAAACTCCACCTATACTTTCTGGCTAGATTTTGGTTTATTCAGATTGCAAGAATTCATTCAGAAACATAAACTTTTTTTAATACAGGATATTTCTTGCTATTGGTAAAGGAACCATCTTCAGAGAACTGAATGGAACCAAAAGCTTATAGGGACTTAGTAACAGGTGATAAGCAGCAGTGAGCAGTTTCTCTCACAAACGAGAGAAGATTTTGTCAAAAGAAAAATATGACTAGCCTTCATGAACTCTAACTTCTGGAATTTGGAAAACTAAATTCAAAAAAAGCTTTTCCTCAAAAGGTTGAAGTATGCGTCAGTGTCTTTTTTAAAAGTCTAAAATCCTATTCAATAGCTTTTATCTCCTCCTTTTCTGGAAGTCTATTTTGCAAAATTTTTATCCTCACGTTCCCTTCTTCACCCTTACTCCATCTGCTCCAACTATGGTGGAATCCTAAAAACCCAATCAAACTCCCAAATGAGTAATTTTTGCTCATTGTATTGAATTCACATCACTCATACTATGTTAACACTGTTTTCATTACTTACTAATGTCAAGAGACGCAATTTAAAATCCTGTTGTTCGTTGTTGGTTTTTTTTTCTATGACTGTCAAAGAGGGCTTTTGGTGTTTTGTTTTTTTGGTTTGGTTTGGTTTTGTTGTGTTTTTTTGCTTCTATCAACTACAAAACATTCTAAACACTAAGCTATAATGATATCTCGCATTGTAGCTCTTAGGAAAAATCATTTTGGCTTAGTATTTTAGCACTTATTTCTGTTCTTTGGATAAAAAAAAACAAAACAAAGCTATATTCTGACAAGCAACTCTCAGAATTACCAGTTTACATTCCAGAGTAAAGCCATGCTGCCTAATGTTGGAAACAAATTACTTATTCCCCTTTGTGTCAATGTTATTATTATTATTTTATGTATTAATTCAATGTAAGTTCTAGTGTCTAAATAATTTAGGATCCTAAAGCCTACCTTTAATATCATTTTGAGGTTAGTCCTACAAAAAGATTTAAGCATTCCAACAAAGATTTAGCTCACTGAGTATATATTGACAAAAAATCATGAATGTACATTTAATTTTCTTAACTGAGTATCTGAAATATAAATGAAGTTATGGAAAATTGTACAGTTATTCAGAAAGTAGAATTAAGAATATGGAATCTAAAAGATCATGCCATTGATTCCAACAGGACACGCAGTATGCTTAAAATCTGGGGTTTTTGGAGACTGCCTAGTTCTGAAAGTTTCAGAGAAAGGAGAAATTTCATTTTTGGCAGACATAGAATAATACTGTATGTCCTTATTACTTTAGCTAGATAAGTTAAGTCACAGAATGCAGTTTTAGTATGTCCCAAAATACTTAGTTGAATTGATAATTAAAATTCTGAGCATTCCTATTGTCCTATAACTTTAAAATATTTTTAGACTTAGGCAAAATTTTTGGCCACAAGGATTTTGTGAGAACCATTGAATTCACAAATGCACACTGATGACTTTTTTTTTTTTTTTTAATTTATTTTTTTCCTTTCTAGAATGACCTCTTCTTCAGCTATGCAACAGGGAACTCAACATCCTCTGATATTTCTTCTTTAACATTTAGTGGTCTTTCCCAATATTCATCCTGTTTCTTCTTAATTTTCTTTCCAAGATTGAAAATCCCTCTTTTTCAGTCTTTTTAAAGTCTTTTTCAGCTCGCTCTCTCTCAACAGACTCCTCTTCATAATAATTTCCTTCATCTTTTCAGTGAACAGTTTTAACTTTTGCAATACCCTTATTTGAGATTGGGAGATATTGCTAGAAAATTGGAATTTTTTAGTTGACAGTCATACTACTAATTTTTATCCATGGTAAGATACTATATATAGCATCCCCTTCATGGGATCTGAAAGTTTTTAAAAACAAAAGCAGTGCAGAAAGTGAAAGTTTTCCTTGAATTATCCCTTCCTTTCACCAGTAAACTGAGCATGAGCAGATAGCTCTGAAGTTTCTCACAGTCCTTAGAAACACTTAGGTAATTGTTTTGACTTGGAACTGTGTTACTGCACTAATCATATTCCCTTTTGAGTGTATATGTGCTTAAAGCATTCCGTAGGACCTCCACTCAGTTTCACAAGGTACTGTGCTATCAACACCTACTGTCGGTTTGATCTCATTCATTGCTTACTTACTTTTGGCTGACATTGATTCATGACGTTATATTGTTTTTCACTATGTAACTAATTTCTATAATAGGCCTTTTATATGACCTTTTTCAAATGTTTTTTCATATCTCTCTAGATTTTAGTCAGTCTTGTTCTTTTGATACATTACTGAAATACACAAACTATTCAAATATGAGACATGTAATGTTTATTTGCATAAAAATCCACTATCAGAAGATAATTTTCAAAGTGTTTTCTTTACCACATTTGGTATACAGCAATATAAGAGATGTTGGTGAGAGTACTGTAGGGAATTGTCACACAATGAGACTTCACAATGAACAGCACGAATTTTAATTACTTTTAAGCAGCCAACAGAATGTGCTTCTGACAAAGCATTACAAATCTCATCCTTCCATGGCTCTTACCGCATGCCAGTGGTTGTCATACTTCTAAGGTGTTTTTCTGAAGGAAAACACCTGAACTCCTGATTTCAGGGATCAGGAAAGACCGAATCTCTGTAACAGAAGATGGAGAAAAGTGCTTCATTACTCAACTGCTTGTTATTGAATAGCTCAGGGAATGTGACAGATTATGAGGTTTGAGGAAACTCTCTGGTGGCACATGAGAGAGAGCTCTGCTGAATAAGCAAAAAAAGTGACTTACCTACTAGCACACAGGCAAATAACTCAGGACACCTATTGTCCTGGTTTGAGCCAGGGTGAAGCCAACTTTCTTTGGTATCAGTAAGAAATAACTAAAAAGAAAATTGGCTTAATCCTGGCTCAAACCAGGACACCTAGCACACTTCTGCTACTGTGCTCAGACACTGAGTGCCACTATCATACCTTGAGCAACAGGTAAGCTTCAAGTAAAATTAGCTGGTTTTGTGGCCTTGAAGCTCCAGCCTGGAGGGACCAGCTTAATAACAACAGAATATTTCTAGTGGAGCAGGAAACCAAACTGAGTTCACCAGCTGATCTTCCTGCTAGGATCCCCTCAGTACATTAAAATCTTCTATAACTTGTCTTTTAGGAATGTAAAAATATGAGTGTTCCCTTCTAATTAATTTCATTAAATTCCTGTGTCTTAGTAGGATTTATATATTTATATAGATATCTGTATGTATTTATTTATTTATTTTTCAGATCCTCCAGCTTTTTCGTTATTATTTATAAGCAGTGCAAACTTTGAGCTAAGGGAGGGACATGACCAGAAGATTTCCAGAGAGCCAGTGAGGCTGTCATTTTAAATATTGTGTGAAATGTTGAGAAGATAAAGGAGGGGAAAAAACTGCCTCCAAACAAAGCTCAGATCCATGTAATGACTCCTCCTGCAATACTAACTTTCCATCTGCTATGGAGACAGCTCTTTAGTTAATACAAATATTACTTCAAGATTTAAGAGCAGATAAGGCTGATGTTGGAGAACAGTGCAAGAAGGAAGCACACAGGTATCCCTGAGAGACATTTTGCTTTCTGAATAATGATGATTATGATAATTAATAATTATTCTGTCCCGCTGGAGAATTCCACTAATTGGTAATCTCCTGCTTTGAACGTCCTAATATTTTATTTCTGCTTATTGCTAACTACCAAGTAGAATGCTAATGGAAACGTGGACAACTGATATTTTAATAATCATAACTCTAATCACATGGACTCTTATACAGCTAACCATTAATTACAGTATTAGATGTAGAAAACAGGTTGCAGTCAAAAAAATAAGTTATGGTGGGAGCTATTTTTCAGTATGAAACCTGAGCTTCTAATATTTCAAAAGCAATAGGTGTAGCAGATTTTGTCTTGAAGACGAATTCAAATCTTTGGGATTTGAGATGGTTAGTGCTGTATTAATTCAAGGAGATGTTTAGTAGTACATGAGTGAAAGAAAAAGGAAGTAAATTATTACATATACAGAAGTTCACAATCCAGTAATGAAGTAACCAGCTAGTTTTATTGCATATGATTTAAATAACAATAGTTAAAACAAACAGGTGCTTTTGAAAATCTTACTCAAGTAATTAGGTAAGTCAATTTCCTACTCAATCTCACTTTGGATTAGGTTTTCTAATAGAGATCACATATCAGGATGTGAAAGTCCTTTTGTCTTGTCTGCTTTAGGACTAGCTGCATAAAACCCAAGCATATCATGCAGTCATTGTTGCAGAGACATATTTTCACTGGTCATCATATAAGATCAAAGCCGCTTTTATTTACTTTTCTATCCATTTTAGGTAATTTCTAAATCAGTTTAGAAATTAAAGAACCTTTTTCCTTCCGAAGTTGTCATGTACATTGAATCTGTCATATAAATACTACCAGAAAATTGCAATGCCTGTATTTATTAAAGCTTTATTTGCAATTTCCAAGTGCTGGTAGCAGCTGCCTGTGTCTTGTTTCTGAATCAACATGTTTAGGAGCATTTGCCAACCCTTGTAACAACACATGCCTTGCTGTATATGATGTCATTGATTAAAGGCCACTCACTAAGTGCCATAAGTAGACAGAATGGAGTGCAAGTTAAGAAAGAATTCAAAAATTAGAAAAACAAAAGTACCATTGACCTCATAATTTAAATTCTGGGCATAACATAAAACTCAGTGGATAGATGGATAGAAATGTTGACAACAGTGGCATCTTCAGAAAATGGCAATTTGTGTTAAGTCACTAAAAAGTATACATGAGTTTTTTATGTTTTGGCTCTCCTCAACCATAGAGTCTCATTTTGAGGCAGATCTTTAGTTGTACCATGGAGATCATGCTGAAATAAACTGCCAAACATCCCTTGCACTTCCATGCCATCTAATTATAGCCTGTAACAATCGAGAATGCTGACAGTGCTGAGCTATTGACTCTTGACACTCTCTAAAGCACTTAATTATCTTTTCACACAAGCCCCTTTCAGACCTGTCAGCTTCTTTTTATTGTTTATGAAAAAAAGTTGCATATTAAGATTTCGGGATTATGCACCTGAAGTCATACTTGTGCATATGTATGGACCATTAAAAGGAGAATTTAATATCTGACAGAAGGAGAGATGAAAGAATATGACTTAACAAGACTTCTCAGGTAAGTAAAGGAATGAAAATTTGGCCCTGTAAAAAGATTCCTGAGATAAATGTAAAGAGTTTGAGGCTTTTGATTGATTTTACCAAACATTAAAAGGAAAAAATATACCAAAAAATAGGTGGTTTGTTTTTATTATTACAATCCAGTCTTGGATCTTTCTAAGGAAAGAGTCCTTAGTTGAATAAATTTTTGGGGGGTAACGTATTCCAAAATATGTAAGTAATATAAATTATTTAAAGCATTTTGGAAGCTTTTTTAGCTAAAGCTATTGAGAATTTCCCTTAATGTCATTTGAAAACAAGGTATCAATCACAATGTCTAAACGCATAGGCAACACTAATTGTCCCAATAAATTGCAGTCACAATATAAATGTTCTCTGAATGTTCTTCTATAGTAATTTTGAACAGGTAACATACTTGTAAATAAACTACTAGATCATGAGCATTTTTCAAATGACAAAACCAAGAATCTTCTTAAGCAATTACAGTTTTAGATACCAGTTCTTTTAGAACAAATTTACTGTTAATTAACACAAAATCATAATTTTGAGTTTTAAAAGAATAAAATTCTGTTCCAAGGGTTCTGTAAGACTTATTAATATTTTCTTATGTATAAACGAACAACGAATCAATTGGAAATAGAACATCTTTGAGAAGCTATGGCCTGTCATACCAGTATTAGCTTCCTTCTTTATCACAAGACTTACTAATCAGGCTAATTATGTATGTGTAAAATATTATCTTATGACTGAATGAGGAGCACTGAAAAGTTGGTATTGAGATTAACAGAAATAGCAGCTGCATACCTCACATGTAGGAGGTGTCAGAGCAGCAAGGTTATCTTGTGGTAGCAAATGACTAAATGTATATGGAGACAATCAGGAGGTCAAGCTCACTAAGAGTGTTGCTAGACGACAGAAAATAATCTTAGAATCATAGAGTATTTAGGTTGGAAAAGGCCTTTAAGATCATAAAATCTAACCTTTGACTCTACTATACCATATTTACCTATAAACCATATGTGGCATTCAGAATTTACAATGTTTGTCTCGAACAATCCAAGAGATATGGACTCTGACACTCAAGATATCTGTTGTGTGTCTTGTGGCATCTGAGAAACAACATTTGTTGTTGGACTAAAGAGATCTACAGCTGGCTTTGAGAGCAGGATACTCCCCTGCAATAAATTAAAGCTGTGGTGCCAGTCGTCTCATCCTCCCCTTCGTTATGCAGAGACCCCAGCAATTATCCAAACAAAGACTATCTGCAGGACTTAACCTGGTGCCATACCTACCCCCCTTGTTATCTCGGAAAAGCACGGAGAAGATCATCGCTGCACCGTGGGTGGTAACTATGCTCTCTCGCTTGCTGTCCTCTATCTCTCTGCTTTCTCCTCTCTTTTCTGTCTCTGTTTTCCTGCCTGTCCTATCCGCCCTAGGGACCTTTGCTTTGTTACTCTAATAAAAGTTTGTTGTGCATGTGACATCTGACCTCGTTTGCGTCTTAATTTCACCAGTTGGGATCACCTTTATGAAAAATTGCCACGTGTCCGAATACCGGATTGTGACACCATATCGTCAAGCACAACATCTGTAAGACTTTTAAACGCATCCAGGGACTGGGACTCAACCAGCTCTCTAGGCAGCCTTTTCCAATGTCTGACAGTCCTTTCAGAGAAATTTTTTTTTCCTAATGCCCAGCCTAATCCTCCCCCGGGATAGGTGTTCCCTCTTGTCCTATCACTATTTACTTGTGAGAACAGAGCAGCACCTACCTCTCTGCAATGTCCTTTCAGGTAGTTGTAGAGGTCAATGAGGTCTCCCCTCAGCCTCCTTTTCTTCAGACTAACTAGCCCCAGTTCCCTCAGCCATTCTTCATAAGACTTTTTCTCTAGGCCTTTCACCAGCCTTGTCACTCTTCTCTGCACCCTCTCCAGCATCTCAATGTCTTTCTTGTATCAAGGTGCGCAAGACTGAACACAGTTCTCGAGGTGGGGCCTCACCAGTGCTGAGTACAGGGGGAGGATCACTTCCTTAGACCTGCTTGCAACACCATTTCTGATACAAGCCAGGATACTGTTGGCTTTCTTGGCTACCTTCTTGAGCATACTGCTGGCTCATATTTAGCTGCTTGTCAATCAGTGCCCCAAGGTCCCTTTCCACCAGGCAGGTCTCCAGCCACTCTTCCCCCAGCCTGTAGCATTGCCTCGGGTTGTTGTGGCCCCAGTGCAGGACCTGGCTAGTGGCCTTGTTGAACCTCATAAAATTCGCCTCATCCCATCAATCCAGTCTAGGTCCCTCTGTGGAGCCTCCCTACCCTCAAGAAGATCAACACTCCCACCCAGCTTGGTGTCATCTGCAAACTTACTGAGGGTGAATTCTATCTCCTCATTGAGGTCATTGATAAATATGTTAAACAGAAGTAGTCCCAATACTGAGCCCCAAAGAACCCCACTGTGACTCGCCACGAGCTGGATGTAATTCCATTCACCGGTGCTTTCTGGGCCCAGCCATCCAGTGAGTGTTTTACCCAGCAGAGTGTACACCCATCCAACCCATGAGCAGCCAGTTTTTTCATCAGAATGCTGTGGGAGGCACTGTCAAAGGCTTTACAAAAGTTCAGGTAGACAGTATCCTCAGCCTTTCCTTCATTCAACAGGTGTGCCATCTTATTGTTCGTCAAGCAAGACCTGCCCTTCATAAACCCATGATGACTGGGCCTGGTTACCTGGTTGTTCTATATATGATGCATAATGTCACTCAAGATTATTTGCTCCATGACCTTTCCTGGCACCAACACCTGACAGGTCTGTTTTCTGGATCCTCTTTCTGGCCATTCTTGTAGATGGGTATGACATACAAATGTAAGCACTGCTCTTTGTGTTGTCTGTGTCCTGTGTGTGTTTGATTAGTGTTAAATTAAATTATTATTCTAAAAAAACCCAAAAAACCCTCTTCCTTATTCCTCTTCTATCTTCCCTTGGGAGGGTGGAGGGGAGGGTAACAGAGAGCAATTCTGTTCTCTGGTTTTTGGGATTCACCTTTAATATTTAAACCAGGACACTGGTAGATGGGTGTCACATTTGCCATCCTCCAGTCCCATGGGACTTCCCCAGTTTGCCAAGACTTCTCATAAATTATGGAAAGAGGCTTAGTGAGCACATCAGCCAGCTCCTTCAGTACTCTTGGGTGCATCCTGAACAGAAAGAGGTGGAGAACATTAGCTAAAAAGCTTTTGTTTGGGTTTATTACACCAACTTACATTTGGAAGGTGTCAAATGATTCCTTCTATTAAATACATTAGGAAAGCGAACTACCTAAAAACAAGCAAGGTTCTTAACATCAAATACCAGTCCTCAGAAAGAAGGAAAGCAATTAACTTGAAACATCAGTGTTACTATTTCTAAGGCAAATGCTTCTCCATATACTTTATTATTCTCAATTTAAACAAAAGATAAGAATATAAGAAATAATTTTGTCATGTTCTAATTATAGAACAAAATATAATATGACGTCCACAGCATCATCAATAATTACAGTTTCTGCCTTTATAGCTATTTTAATTTTGTCATTACAATGGAATCATATGAGCTACCATAACATTTTTTCCATCTCTACATCTTGCTTCATTCTTGATTATGAGCTCTCAGAGAAGCTTTCTATTTTTCCAATCTACTTTTCCTCCACATTTTCTACAATCACTTCTTAAATGGCTTTGGTGACTTGGAAGGCTGCTCCTCTTACTGCTATAATGATTGCTCTTTTGCACTGTTTCAGAGATTTACTCTACTGCTCCAGTGATTATTTTTTTCCCCTTTAGCATTGCTTCTATGGGTTTGCCTTTTTCTCTAGCATCAGCGGTTGCTTGAAATGTGTGTAGCAGCACACCACTGAACTATGAGATTTGCCTTACCTGGCCTGTCAGGCAGTGAGTGCTATTTTGTAAATCAGAGGAACTATGCTTCTGGACATTCCAGATTATAACAAGCAGCAGCCTGTACAGGGCATGGATATATATATTATATGGAATGGACATGCTTGTTGCTTTCCACAAACCTGTATCTCATTCAGCTGAAACTTGCTAACTTGCCCAAGTAAACACATTAATTAAGAGGGAGATAAGAGTTTGGGAAGGTTTTATCTAGTGCATCAGGAGTGTTGTTCCTTGCAAAAATTTAATTGTAGTGTAATTATATGATTGCTAGAATTCCTTTTAATCAAAGTATATGATGTATCTTATTTGTAGTCAAGCTAGGAAAAAAATCAAACAACAAAAGCGCACAGCTTTTATGGTTTTCCAACCATTCACTAGGTTCTGTATATCATAATTCAATTATAAGCAAGAACCACAGAATTACATATCACAAGCATTTATTTTGGAGGGTTATACATTCTCCATAAATATTTGTTGTGGGTCAAATTTAGAATGTTCTATTTAATTATTTTTCTTGCCAGTAATTGCCAGGTAAATTCATCTTGAATGTGAACTTTGGGGGAAAAAGAAATTGGTTATCTCTTTTCCTGTATTTTAAAAGACATTTAAGATCTCTTTCGTCCATAATTAAATTATCCCCTTTTTACTTTTTCATGCTCTGTAAGTCCCTCTAATCCTATTCATAGAGTAAGATGAAAGAACAGTTAGTGACAATGTTCTTCCTCTTTGAGGGAGAAGCAGATTGCATTTGAGGCTATTGGTTTTTTTAAAAGCCCAAATTAGACTTCTCAGTATTCCATAAAAGAACCAAAAACCCTTCTTTTAACAGCTTTTCACATAAAATTTGTTGATTTGGTTCTTGTGGTAATTTCAAAACAAATACTCTGAATGCATAAGTGTTTCCAAAGCCTGAAAGACTTGCTAATGTATTATAGCTATCTCAGTAAGATTCTTACTATACATTTAGTAAGATGAACACGGAAAGCACAAATTCTCATCTGATTTTCTGATGTTAATTCATAAAGAGAAATAAATACTTAGGGAAATAAATCCTATCCTGTGTTCTACAGCAGAAATGAGAAAAAAGAATAAGGAATTAAAATTGTTTGCACATCTGTGTGAATATTATAGAATTTTAATGCAGAATTTTGTTAGAACAGCAACAGCAAATCATCAGCTTCACATTTTTTTCCTAAAATTTGAAACGCTATCAGTCATTTCTAAGAATAAGGTAATCTCAACATTACAGATGAAGTAAATAGAAAGAAAAGAGGAGCACCGTGCCCTTTCATCCAAAATGTAACCAAAGCCATCACAAGGAAACCCTCTGGTCTTCCCTACGGAGGTCTACAAGTAGCAATCCATCCTACAGCATACTTTTCTGCTTTCCCAGCCCTTTTCTCTACAGCTGCAGCCCATCTGCTATAGAAGCAGCACTGCCCTCTTGTATCAATCTTAAAGCCTAAATTTGATCTGCATGTCAGCTTTTCGTAGGTTCATACTGTCCTGTATTTACTCTCTGCCAGCCTTTTGAAGCCTGTTGAGCTGTTTATACTTTAAAACAAACAAACAAAAACTAAACAAAAACAACAAATGTAGGCAAACTAGAAAGAATTGAAAGAAATACAAGACAGAGATGAATTAAAGAGTATCTGCCTCAGAGTAAAAAGCAGAGCTCAGTCAATTTAAATTCACTACAAGCAGAGGTGACAATTCAGCTCTAAGTAATTAAAAGGAATAATATCATTTTTTAAAAAAGCATCACTGCCAAAAGCATAACAGGAAGTGGAAACTGTAAGCTAAAACTACTACAGAGAGAGCATTTCTATACTGAAAGTAATTAAACAGCAAAATATTTTACATTCTTTGTCAGCTGATATCTTTATATTAAGCCTTGATGCTTCTTCTAAAAGCCATGCGTTGGTCCAACAGGAAATTACAAACTGAAACAGAAACTACTTGATAAAATTCTGCAGTATATCACTGTGACATCTTCTGGCCTTGAAATCCATTACTTTACTTGCCATCTACTTCACTTAACTATATTATGTTGCTATGCTTGGGACAGCTGAACAGTACCTTTTATGAAAAGATAATATTAGCAATTGTCACCATTTGACTCAGGTTCAACAACAATGCTTTCAACCCCTTCCCCCTCCCACCCAGGTAGGGAAGGACAGAGAAAAAAGAGAGAGACTTGGCTGGATTGAAAACTAAACTACACAGCTTTAATTAAACATAAATGAGAAAAGAAAATATATACAATTATATACAAATCTATTCAGGGAATGTACAGAACCCCTCTTGCTTCCTCCCACCCCCAGCAACTCCCACAGCACTCTCCTTAGCTGTGAACAGTCCCAAAAAATCCCAGAGCTGCTGGAGAAAGCACAGAGTGTTGAGGGTCAGGAGAGCTCGAGCCTGGGGGTCGACGATGATGGATTGACGGAGTCGGGTGAGGGGGGTGGGGAGGGAGGGGGACGGAAGGTTGTGGCATAGATCTCCCGGTAGTGTCTGAGGCAGCAGGGCAAAGATATGACCTTGAAGTCCCAGAAGTTAGAAAAACATTACAGCTGTTAACAGTCTTAGATGGAACACTCTGCTAGTAGTTAAAAAAAAAATGCTTACTGAAGGAAAAAAATCAGTAAAAGGAAAATTGTCTTTATCCTGGCTCAAACCAGGACACTAATATGTTAGTTACATTATACATAGCTGGATGTAACCATGAAGAAAAGGAAAGATACCCTCACGTGTTAGAATAGTTCACAAGCAGTGAGTATGAAGGTGTGGTGGAGTTTAGAAGAAATGACAGAGGATATAGGTGTAGAAGCTGGAAATCTCTGTTTAGACCATCTCATACTCTGCATCGTTTATAATACAGAGGCATGTGGCAGTCAGCAGTTTCTTCAGTACATCTCTCCAACAAACAGAAAACAAATGTCATGAGAAACTTTAGGTTTTCCAAATTAAGTTTTCTTTGACCACATACAACGAGGACTTATTTTCATGTAAATTCTAAAAAAAGAAAAGATAAATCCTTCAATATCCTTGCATGAGCAGCAACTCTGTATAGTCCTCTGATGCATTTTATTGCATTTCTCTTTCTCGTGTAACATTCTTGCTTTGATTCCTTAAGTATTCAAAACAGCCCAAGAAAAACAAATAAAAATGAATATTGAAAGAAATATGATGAAGACCAGACTCTATGCATGCTTTGGTTTGCAGTTTAATGAACTTATGAAGAGGATAACTGTCTATTTCATCTGGAGTCTGTTGCTTTTATGTTATATTTAAATGAATTACTTATGGAAATATTGGTACTCCAAGAGACAACTGTGATTTTCCTAGATCAAAGCCTAAAAGTAATTCAAGCTTTATTAGAACAAACACGGGGACAATTTTTTTGCAGCTTTTCCTCATTTTTACTGTTCAGGAATTCTATCTGAATGCTAGATTTCAAAAACATACACTTCATTTATTTATATACTATATAAAAACATGCAAAACACAGTGATTCAAAATGCTTTTTTTGCTTAGATAAATGAATGTTAGCATTATTTTTTACCTTACATTGCAATTTATTTTTTTTTTCATCACTAAACAATGTACCAAGTCTAAAATTTGAATCAGTACCTACCACATCTTTTGACATGGAGAAAACAAAATAGAATTATAATAATTAAAATAATTAAATCAAATCACCGACAAGGAAAACTAGAATTTGTAAGGGAGATTCCTGTACCAGTTCCAAACAGTAAAGTTTTCATAAACCCACCTTACTCTCTCTGAACTCCATTTCCTTTAATAAAAGTGTCTTAGCATTTTACTTATTCTTACTCTTCAAATTAATAATAACATTACAAGATATAGAAATAGATTCCAAAAAATCAAGAGATAGGCTTTTTCAATACAAATTACATATGGATCAAGAAAAGCCAAGTGCTAGCACAAATCAAGCTGGATGGAGAGTTAATTGAATTATTTGGGTTGGAAAGGACTTTTAAGATCATCTAGTTATAACCCCTTACATGGGCAGGGACACCTCCCACTAGATCGGGTTGCTTAGAGCCCCATCCAACATGACCTTGAACACTTCCAGGGATGGGATTTCCACAATTTCCCTGGGCAACCTGTTCCAGTGTCTCACCACCCTCATAGGAAAGAATTTCTTCCTAATATCAAACCTAAATCTCCTCTCCTCCAGCTTTAATCGATTGCCCCTTGTCCTATCAGAGCACACCCTTGTAAAAAGCCCCTCCCCAGCTTTCCTGTAGGCCCCCTTCAGGCACTGGAAGGCTGCTATTACGTCTTCCCAGAGCCTTCCCTTCTCCAGGCTGAACAGCCCCAACTCTCTCAGGCTGTCCTTGTAGGAGAGGTGCCTCAGCCCTCTGATGATTTTTGTGACCCTCCTCCAGACTTGCTCCAACAGCTTTATGTCCTTTTTGTGTTAGGAGCTCCAGAACTGAATACAGTCCTCCAGATGAGGTGTCATGACACCTCAGTAAAAGGGGAGAATCACCTCCCTTGACCTAATGGCCACACTTCTTTTGATGCAGCCACGCACACAGTTGGTTTTCAGGGATTTTTATCAAATCTATCGTATTTTGTTGTGGAAAAATGAACTCACCGTGTTTTCTATACTTAACTCTTTTCAATCTTTTAATCAAGTAATGGCACTGGATATGTGTGTCCTCGGCTGTAATATGAAAATGGCAAAGTTTTTGGTTTAGTATGGACTAAGCAAGAATTCCTAGGATATATATATATTAGCAAAGAATGAAATTATTGGAATAGCAATTTCTAAGGAGATTAAACTATGAGTATACTGAAAGCATGGAAACAGGTAAAGATTATTTTTTTTTAAATCTTTTTTGTCAGTATATATATGTTTATGCTACTGCCAGTGAAACCCAGGTTGAAAATCTCAGCTAGTAATTGTATTATCTGGAGCAGATGCTTGATATTTTATTATTTATGGGGATATTTTGGTATTTTCAGTTATGCTAATTTTCAATAACAAATAGTTATTCATTATTTCTCTCTTGCAGCTCTGCCTCAAACTTGATATTTCCAAAATTTCAGTGGTTGTGCCTTAAAAAAGAAACTTCAAATGGTCCAGAACAAACAAGGCAAGATATTCCTAAAATCTCACTCTTTGTTTAAGAGATAAAAAGCCTCATTTTCCAAAAAGTATCTCAGATGTTGAATATGCCAATCTATTAACAGAATGTTATTAACATAGTAAGTGTAATAAACTGAAAGATAGACTGCTATGAATATTTGTAGTTACTATCAATAAATACAATTCACATAATGGTGAGAATATTTATCTGCTTGAGGGTGGAAAGGTTCTGCACAGGCTGGATCGATGGACTGACACCAACTGTATGAGGCCAAGTGCCAGGTCCTGCATTTCAGTCACAACAACCCTATGCAAGGCTACAGGCTTGGGACAGAGGAGCAAGAAGTTACCCAGAGGAAAAGGATCTGGGGGTGCTGGTTGACAGCCAGTTTAACATGAGCCATCAATGTGACCAAGTGGCCGAGAAGGCCAACAGCATCCCGGCCTGCATCAGGAACAGTGTGGCCAGCAGAGTAGGGAAGTCATTGTACCCCTGTATTCAGCACTGACCACACATTGAGTGCTGTGTTCAGTTTTGAGCCACCCACTACAAAAACAACATTGCAGTGCTGGAGTGAGTCCAGAGAAGGGCAACCAAGCTGGTGAAGGGTCTAGAGAGCAAGTCCTATGGAGGAACAGCTGAGAAAACTGGGGTTGTTTAGTTTGGAGAAGAGGAGACTGAGGGGCAGCCTCATTGCTCTCTATAATGATGTGAAAGGAGGTTGTAGGGAAGTGGGAGTGGGCCTCTTCTACCAAGTGAATAATGACAGGACTAGAGCAAATGGCCTGAAGTTGCACCAGGGGAGATTTAGACTAGACAGTAGGAAGAATTTCTGTTCTTCTATTCTAAAGAGTGGTCAGGCACTGGAACAGCTTGCCCAGGGCTGTGGTGGAGTCACCATCCCTGGAGGCATTCAAAAAACGCATAGACATGGCACTTTAGGCCATGTTTCAGTAGGCAAAGTGGGTTTTTTTCTGGGTTGCTGGTTGGACTTGGTGATCTTAGAGGTCTTTTCCATACATGACAAATCTATGGTTTTGTAATTCTGTGTCCTTTGTAGCTCAAACATTTTACCACTCATGAATTACAGAGTTATTGAAGTTGATGTAAATAAGATATTTTACATGCTACTGTTATATATGGATTCAAATGGTAACACTTGTTTTAAATAGCAAAGTCTGGATTCCAATTTCAACACTTTCATTCCTCACAAATTTCTTTGGCCATGATTTTTCCAAGAGAAACTAAGAGATTTCACATCACAGTGTGTAACTTAACCAACGACACTTCTCACCCTGCCTGTTCACTCAAGATTCTAGCAACTGGGATCTGCCAATGTGCACATGCTTACAGATAATCCCAAACTGGAATGGAATAACAGATGAGATGTATATGCACTGATTGAGGGCTATTGCATATGATGTTGGGATTTTAACCCTTCAGAATGCATAAGCACAGATTACCTCATAGAAGGCGTTATATGCACTGGTTGAGGTTTATTGCATGTCACGCCAGAGTCTTAACCTTTTAGGAGGCAAAAATACAGTTAAGCTGTCAGGAACTTGGGAATCAGAACAGCAGCTAAGGTTAGAAAGTAAAAGGTATCTTAACAACAAAATGTACTATTAGTTGTTAAACCAAACAACAAAGGTTAACCATTAAAATCTTGACAACTTTCTTATTACCAAGTTTTATACTAGGTATATCTAGACCATAACTATTGACTTTAAAGGATCCTACAATATTGAAACTTAACGATGAAAAATTGCTTAATGTTAAGTTTGTTAATAAAGACAATAAAGGACTTAATATCTCTAACCCATGTCCAGCCACAGCTGGGCATCCCTGAGTGGGCCTTAATTTTTAAGAATTAATCTCTCTGGTAGGCACCCCACTGGAGAAAAGGAGGTCCAGCACACCTCCTGGGAAAGTATACAGGGAAGTCTCCTGATTAAAGATGGTAACAGGATTTTATAGAATAAAGTGGGTTGACTGCTGTCATTTAACTATTTAGTTGTACTTCCAAATTCTCTCATTGGAGATGTGAAGGACCAGGTATTTCCTTACACAAACATGAAATGTCCTTTGAGTCAGCCGACAAAACTGACTTAAAATGGCGTCTCCACGCGGCGCTGAACCCCCTCTGTGTGTGTGGGGTGGGGGGGGCAGCTGCTGCAGGGGAGGAGCCGTGGCCGGAAGCAGGGGCGGG
>NW_009952887.1:284058-308231 GCF_000747805.2 Chaetura pelagica | reverse complement strand
GGGGGGGGCGACCTGCGCTTGGAGTGCCCGCAGCCTCTTTGCTACCCAGCTCATCCTACCTGCACTGCCGCGTGGTGAGACAATTCCGGCTACCCCAGCTTATAGGGGAAAGTATAATCCAGCCATTCGGGCATATCCCTCCCCTCTCCTTCCCTCACTTAAATAAGATATGTAACTAAGGTGTACCCATATATGTTTAATGTGTTGTAATCACTCCTTTTGAACCTCCTGCCCCAAATTGCTTTGTTTTCCTGTACCCATATATGTTTAATGTGTTGTAATCACTCCTTTTGAACCTCCTGCCCCAAATTGCTTTGTTTTCCCCACAATAAACCGTGCATTTCTTTAGAAATATTAGTAAGCACTGAGCAAGTTATTCACTCGAAAAAGTCAGGGCATAAGCCCCGGTCTCCTCTGTGTGAGGCGATACCCATGTGTGGATCTCTCAGCAAATCCTGATAAGTTAATACACTCCAACAAGGAGATATAATAGGTCACGGATCATGACAGGAGAACAAAAGAAAAACAGTGGAAAAAACACAAAGACCCTGTTCTCAGCAAGAAAACTTCTGTTTATCTGTTCATTCTTACTTTATTCTGGGCCTAGCTGTGGCTGGGCTGAGCTCCATGTTCTTCAAGGCCGAAGAACAACTTCTGTCAACTTCTGTTTATACCTTTCTAGGTTGTTATCAACAAAAAGCTTGCTAGGCACTTTCCTTTCTCATGGGAATCTTTCTAGTCCAGGCCTGGGCCTGCAAAACTGAGAGACAAAAGCAATTGAATCATAGAGGGAAACTGAGGCACTCATAATGAAAGATGGAGCATCCTGCTAAATTTATGAGTGTAAATATACTTTTAAAGCATAAATAGACCTTTAAGCCACTGAACTGCATCACTTTTTTCTCCCCAGGATTTGCAATCCTGACATGAGGAGTTCCTGTGTAAAGGAAAGATGATAGGTTTCTTGATCTGCCCTTAGAGCTTTTGATCTACAGAATTATTCGGCTCAAGACCTAATACACCACATATTTCAGCTACTAAAAATATCTCTGTTGCTTAATATCTGGAGTTTCTTTAATCTTGAAACAGCCATGACTTAGTGTTTATTCCTGTGACTTCTGGCTTGTACGGGTCCATGGAAATAATCATCTATACTGCAGTGAGGGAGAGCAGAAAGCAAACACTTTGAAATCCATTTGTTTAGCTGAATTACTTCCAGATTGTATGAGAAACAGGAAAAGGACTTCTTTGTATTTATGATCCCATTTCCTGTTATTGTGCCCATTCATCTAGATGGTTCCATGATGATTGCAGAAAGGGACCTCGGACAGTTTGTACTGATTATATTATGTAAAAGAAGCAATGTATTATAACAAGAGTCCTTCAAGAGTTGCTCTAGGTCTTGTCTTATTGATTAACACATGAATGAGCTTGATTTATATTGATAGTGCATGTCTTTTTCAGGCTAACCCACGTAGCTCTTTCCATTGCTATCCCTAAGAAGATACACAAGGTCGTGCAGTTGAGTACAACAAAATTCATTTACAATATGAAATACTGTTTTGCTGTCTGTTTCATCTCACTTGTATTATTTTAGCTCCCAGTTTGTAACAGCAAGAGAAGCAAGAAGTGTGTACATAAAAAGGAGGAAATCTCATGCAAATTAATTTTCTGGGAAATTGAGAAATTATTTATAAGAAGTGGTCTTTTGAGTGAGCACAGGAGAGGAAAAATATCCTATTTTCTCCAGATTCATGATTTTGAAGTACATTAAAGTCCTTTGGCAGGTGAAAAGTGGTTTACTGAGCTGTCAAAAGTCACACTTCCTCTGGAACTTCAAGAAAAACCGAAAATATGTAATACACTTCATTACATCTATATTTGAGTAAATTCCACTTTGCAAATAGCTTGCCTCCAAATATTTTTTGCCAAATTATGGCACTATCTCATTTAAAGCTGTGTGAAAATAATTTTCTAGTGCAACTATGCCATAAAATAATCATAAAGAAGTTGGATTGCTGCAAGCTTCTCAGACTTAAGTACATGTCACATTGAGCATGGCAAACACATTATACTCTTCACATAATTCAGATGTGTTCAGTATGATTTCTGGATTACTATTATATGGTAACTATTACAAAATATTTTCAGTGGAAAGAAGTCTGAAAGGCTCTATAGGCCAGATTTTTTTTTATACAGAGATTGTGTCTTCTTTGTTTAAAGCACAAGGTCATAACCTTACAAAGATCATGGACTAAACAGAGTAGTTAGTTCAGTCCTGTGCATTCACAAGCATGTTCCCTTGATCCTGCTTCTGTTTTTTTGATAACAAGAAAAGCATATCTGAAAAATCAAATGCAAAAGCCAGCTTAATTTCTAACCTTCTAAAAGTCTTACTGGGTTAGGACAAAATAAGTTATCACAGTTGATCTATCACTGCAGTACAAATGGATTTTGAGAATGCCACCTGAGCAGTGAAATTGCTGGTGCCTATTTGATGTCCAGCACAAAAGCGGGTTATACATCATTTATGCAAGTACTTCTATGCATCTGGGTATCTTGTTGTGCATGACAAAATAGTGAGATTAGCTTCAGAAAGGTAAAGTTGCCTCATAATTTCTTTCTTAAGTGAGAAGAGTTTGAGGAATTGTAAAAGCTATCTTAGTAAAAGGAAAGGCAGAGAACAGCAGTGATTACACTGACCTGCTTCATGTGACTTATCCCATATGGAAATAAAATCTTGTTTTAAAGAGCAAGCATTAAAAATTAGTTAGTTCAAATTATAGAATGCAATTCTTTACAGAATAAAATACGCAGGAGTGATAACTTTCAACTCAGCTTATGCCTGACATACCTTAATCTTTCTGTGAGGAGCTCATGGCCAACTTGCTAACTTATCAAGTGCTGTGATTTGAAGAGCCAAGTAAGAGTAGCTTGTTGAGACTACCACGAAGTGGTCACTCAAGCCTGTCATGTATAAGAAGCTGTCAGTTAATAAGAAACAGTAGGACAACATGGATGCTGGATGTGTGTGATTATGAATGAACTTTTGCTAAATGCAAGGCTCTAAGTTATGATTATGTAGATGAGAGGAAAATAGAGCTTTTAAAATGCTTATTCAATGAAAATGTTTAATCTCTTATTTTTAAGTGTGAGAGCATCTCAAAGATCATCATTGAATTCTGGGAACAGACAGAAAAGGAAAAAACCCAACACAGCAAGCAATTTCAATTTAGTCTTTCATCAGCTTGAAACTGTGACATGCTTAGAGACTTCCCTCCTTGTTTAATTTTACCATTGTTCAAACAGATAAATAATATTATAATATAAATACTTATAAATTACATCATAATGTATGAGACCTTGCTTGCTAAGATTTTGGTTTACCAGGCTTCATACTGACATGTTGGATAAGCCAATTAATATCAGCACAATGTTTGAAAACCACCTTCCTGCAATCCTGCAGTAGCCTTTAGATGTCTTTTAAAAATAAACAGGAACGGACATTTCTGTCTTTCATATTTTTGCTAAGATTTTTCCTAACAAACCTTTAGAAATGTTCCTTAATTCTCTCTGTTGATATTAATGTATGGCAGTGGGACCTACAGACCACTGTAGTTGTAAATGGCACCTTATTTGGGAGGCTCAATTAACAATCAGGCATCCACACACCTGCAGCAAGACTCACTAGATTTCTAAGGACCACCCAGCAGAGTCAGCATGCTGTCCTGTGTTCTAGGTCCTTGGCATTTTGAAGTATCCAAGCAACTACTGTGTTTAGACTAGTTTCTCACCCCTGAGGTGTTTGTTCAGTTAGGAAAGCAAATGGAGCTATACTCTAGGAAGGGCAGGAAGTAAATTAATGTATTAACTTACGTATATTTATTAGTTTATGATGGGTGAATAAATGCTGCAGTATTTTTTTCTTTGAATCCACCTTTCATCATTATACTGTTTTTATACTTGTATGTTACTTCTCAGTTGCAAAAAAAAAAAAAAATAAATTATTCCTGGCATGTATCACCTTGCTGAGGAAGAAAATTAGCATTTATCATTAAAGAAGAGGGGAAATACTTGCATGGAACCATTGATGGTAAAAAAGTAAAAGTATTTTTTATATTGGTTACATTGAGAAGCAAGAAAACTCTTCTAATTTACACCAGCTCAAAGATCAAGCTGCAACTGATGTTTAATGACATCATTGCCTCCACGATTGTATTGATTTTACTATGAAGACTGACAACAGCAAACCTCATATGACTACAGCAGAATTTATCTTGGAAGAAGTCTAATTGTTTTCACATAATTAACTAGACTATATGAAAATCTGCAACAATGACTACAGAAAGATCATAGTCCAAGCTGAGAGATGAGATCATAAAAGTCTGTTTTAATAACAAATAGAAAATATTATCAGAAAATATAATTTGTCCCAATGGCTTTTGACTTACAACACAAAAATAAATCTACTTTTATTCACTCCCAGTTCTTACTGAGAAGCCCAAAATGATGTAAGAAATGCTAGAACATAGATAACATGAAAATAAAGAAAATGCATGTCTTTCTTAACTCTACTAGCTTGTTTCACATTTCTAGACTAAAATCTCATCTGTAGAAAACTTAAACAGATCTGATTAAGTGTTTTTTTCAAAGATGGAGCCACAGTGCTTAGAGACAGCTTAGAAAAGCTTAGGGACTAGACAGAAGACTAGGTTCAGAAAATATACATTCACCTAAGTGATTTTAAAGCAATTAAAAACAACTCTGAAGCAGACAGATGAGGTAATAAATTTCAAAGTGTAAAAAGAGGTGCAGAAGAAAAGTAGCCCTCCTGTGTAATGAAAAGGAGATAAAGGTATACGGTCCCTCCTTTTCTAAACAAACCACATGAAAGAACAAGTGAGCAACAAGGAATCTTATGTCCAGGGACCAAAGTTTCCGCATTTTTAGCCCTGAACAGAACTTCAAATACAGATAATATTTTTGTGAGTTACTTGAGAAAAATTACATCTTTCAACATCTATACCTATTCTGTCATTGATATGTCCCTGCATGGAGAATAGACATGTGCATACCCCTAGATGGAAGAGCTATTTAATAGCTTCCTAAAAATGTTTCCTGTATGCCAAACTGCCATTAAATGAGTTAATAGATTGTTGTGAACTAAAGATGTTGTAAATGAATCCATTACCTTTGCTTTGATTCTAAACTTTACTGTTTTACACAGTAAAGAATAAAATCCCAAAGAAAGCAACATCAGACGAAGAAAGTGGTACACCAGAGTTGCCTGAACTGTTTCCTTGAGACCAGTCAAGGGATTTTCACTAGGCTACCTCTTCAGGTAAGATACCACATGCAGAATCCTACACAAGTCCTACAGACATATATACTTCACCTAATCAGGTCAACACACTGGGTTGCCTAAAATACTGGCTTTAGTTTACTTGTAAATTAAAGATTCCAAATCCCCCATAATGAGTCTCACTACAAATATATGCAAAATAATCTCAGTTTCACAGCACAGTGAGCTAATTTTTGTTTGTTTCTTTAACTACTTGGAGCATTTTTATGTATTTATTTGATTTATTATTGTGGCTTTTTATTCGGTATGTTAATCATATGTGTGTATAATTGTCTACTTACTTTTAATAAAATCCTGGAAAACACACACACTGGCTTACTCCACCAAACTACAACATGGGTTATGACTCTGAAGGCACACTTTCACTCATATATTTGCATTCTTTTAGAATCTGTTTCCAAATCAATACCAAAGTGTAACTGTAAATAAATAGAGGAAAACTCAGGGAAAAGCACTGTAAAAGGAACTGGCAAACCATCATAATATTTTTCTTCTTTAACCAGTAGAAATAGCTGATACATTTTTTAGACATTCATAACAGCTCTGGGAAACTCCAGAGAAAGACAAGCGAGATTATGTTTACACCTGGAGACCTTAAGTTTACTTTTACACTACTGCAATAAATCTTTCCAGGGATCTGACTGTTGAACTTGGCATAGCCTGGTGAAAAAAACACGAGGTCAGATTTACTTTGAGGTTTAGTTATCCCTGGGAAACACTATATTTCCAGGTGGAAGGTGGAATAAATAGTGATGTGACTCAGTTTCCTCATCTCAGAGCATCAGCTGGCTTTAATACCAGAAAAAAAAAAAAAAAAAAGTTAAGAATTTGCTACTTTTTAAAGATACTTAGAGATTCTTATATCAAACAGGACAGTCCCAGTACTCCTCAGCTCTACACTTCTCTTCATAAAGCTGCTGTTGTCCAGCTGTTTGTGTTTAAGGAGGAAAGTAGCAATGCTGAATCCCACCAGCAGCTGCTGCCTGTGACACATGCCAGCCCAGAGTCAGCCCAGTATCAGCCCTGGTCTCTGGCCAACACTGCTTAAGAGAGAGGTATTTGATTTTAAATCCTGTCACAAAATTCGCCTCAGTCACATTTTGTCTCTGGACAACTGGTTTATAGAACAAGAACGAGATCCAGCCTTTGCTGCCATGCCATTTGTCTAAGGAGACTGAACCTGGGGCAGGAGGCTAGGAGGCAACTTTACAAAATCTCAATACTTTGGAAATTATTTCTTCCCTCCATACTTCTTTTTATTCATAAAGTAAAGAAGACACAAAAAAACTCAGCTAACCAATGAACCACCACCAACAAACATCAAAGAAAACAGATGATTCAAACAAGTCAGGCTCTGTTCTTATAAGATGAAAGGGACCAGCAGAATTTCTGAGCACTCCAGTAAGTTCTATGACCAGGGTAGAGCAAAGGGCTTGAATGCCATCAAAGGTATTACGGAATTGTTGATGGTAGCTCTAGGTTGCAATAGATTTGTCTTTTTCCCTTTGCCAGATGGTGCCAGTCTAGGGGAGGGCTAGCTGTTCCTCAGTTGCACTGGGCAGGAAAGTCATGTTGTAAATTCCTGCCTGTGACATCTTCTTTGAAACCGCAGTCGTTTCTGCTGTGCTAAGTCCATTAATATCCTGGCTGATGGCAAGCCTCAGGCAGGCAATGCCAAATACCTTTGGCCACAGTGGAGCTTTGGACAAGCTGCCTTTTGGATCGAGTTCTCTTTTTTTTTTAGTATTTCTTTTTCCATTTCAAAAGCTGATGGAAAATTGCTTAAAAACAGACAAGTCAATGAAGAAGCATTGATGTGCATCCTGCTGCCACTTGACTGAAAATGGTGCTGCAAGGGAGCTAGTCTGTGTCTTGATTATCTAAAGCCACTAGGAGAAACTAAAATCTGCCATAAGTATTAACAGTACCAAGAACTGATGTCTTCTTGGATGATTTGTGAGAAAAAGTCTAGTCAAATATAAAGCTGAATATGGAGAGTGAAATGGGAAATTAAAATAGAAAATAAGAACTAAAGAAGTAAGATATTTATTGTAAGTTTGTATTTTTCCATATCTGGAAGCTACTCTTGGAGTTTTAAGCAGAGTGTAACTTCAGGATGCTGTTCAGAACAGAGGAGACAAGACATTTCAGGCCTTTTTAATTTCTGTTTAAGTATTTCTGTGTATAGTATGGGGAATTCTGCTTCATTTTTAATAGACTCCAAATACACTCTGCTTGCAACAAGTTCAAAATTTCTCAACAAGCTTTCAGGTTGGAATCATATTGAAGGGTTTGGAGGTGAAATTTCTGAGACTAGAAAATCTCCTATGGACCTAAGATTTAAAATTATTTCTGTTAGGCATTTACAGACTGAAATAAATACCTAAGAGACTTCATCTCTCTAGACTTATTCATATCTTTTACAAACTTACATGTATTCTATTCAATGTGACAGTGTAAGCTTCCCAAACTTATGCCTCTAAAAATAAGCATTTAAACACACTAACATCACCTAGCAGGTCCTTTTTTTTTTTTTTTTTTTTTTTTTTAAAGGGGATCTAAATCAGCTCCCTAACTTTTTTTTTTTTTTTTTTTTTTTTTTTGTTTAAAGTGGATCTGAATCAGCTCACTAACATTTCTCAGGATAAAAGAATCAAATCTTTTCATAAGTGCCTGGGTTGCTCTTAATTTTTTTTTTTTATTTTTCAACATATTACTTCTATTAGCTTTCAAGATTGAATTGCATGTGCCCAAGCTAAGATGTGATTAACCTAGGAAGTTTTCTGACAAACAGGTATAGTACTTTTACTCTCTCAGCTGTGACATATGAGGAAGACTGTCTGATCTGAATCAGTGATGTAATATTTATTCTGTGTAATTACTTAGTCTCATTATTTCCCCAAAAAAATTAGAATTCATAATTTCTATATTTCTTTATGTATTTTAATATTCATAATTATTCTTTGGAGAGTTAGGTCTTGAATGGAAAAACTCTTAATTCTATTAATTCAATTTGTTTCCACCTTGTGTTCTTTTCAAAATTCTCTTTTGGCATTAAATACTTAATACATTATTTAGTAGGTAATTATTTATAATAATAACACAAAAATTGGGATGTGCTCAGAACTCAAAGCAATGGAACAATCCAAGTATTAAAAATGCTTTATTTTTAAAGAGGAATTAAAATCCCAGTCCATTCACTCTTGCACAGCAATTATAACAGAAGTGTTTAGAGTGAACTGTTAAGGCTAATATATTCTGAAGACTAATGACACATTAGGATCTGAATTTGCAGTAGATCTCTGTTGCCCACTATCTTAATTTCATCAAAAAGCACTATTCTTTCTTCTCATTTTTCCATATTTATTTGTACCTATGTTTAGACACCCAGACTTCTCTATCAGCAGCAATGAAAATCCAAAACATACAAGGTAGACATAAAAAGTTACAGGGCCAAGAGTTGGCCAATACAATTGCTTGGATGAAAGCTCTACCTCTTCTAGCATCCTGTCACTGTTGATAACAAGGAGCAGAGACACAGAGGGGAAAATAAAACAAAGTAAGTATGCATAATATGATCCTTCTCTGTGGCATACTTTCATGGCATCAGGGGATTATGATTTACAGACTTGCTAGTTCCTGTGTTGAATAGCTGTGTTGGACTTGCATTTATTTCTCTAATTTTTTCTACATTCTTAGCCTCTCCCAGTATCTGGAGCATTGAATTTCACAGCATATTACTTACCTCCATTATTTTAATAATTATTCAATGAAAACTTTTCAATTCATATTTTTCAGAAATTCTGTTTGCTAATTAGAGTGCATTTAAATCACAGAATCACAGAATGCCAGGGTTTGGAAGGCACCTTGGAAGATCATCTAGTCCAACCCCCCTGCTGGAGCAGGATCCCCTAGAGCACATCACACAGGAACTTGTCCAGGCAGGTTTTGAATGTCTCCAGTGAAGGAGACTCCACAGCCTCTCTGGGCAGTCTGTTCCAGTGCTCTGTCACTCTCACAGGAAAGAAGTTTCTTTTGATGTTTACATGGAACCTCCTATGTTCCAGTTTGCACCCATTGCCCCTTGTCCTATCACTGGACATCACTGAAAAAATCCTGGCTCCACCCTCCTGACACTCGCCCTTAACATATTTGTAAACTTGGATGAGGTTGCCCCTCAGTCTCCTCTTCTCCAAGCTAAAGAGACCCAGCTCCCTCAGCCTGTCCTCATCAGGGAGATATTCCACTTCCTTCATCATCTTTGTTGCTCTGCACTGGACTCTTAGTTCCCTGTCCTTCTTGAACTGAGGGGCCCAGAACTGGGCACAGTATTCCAGATGCAGCCTCCCCAAGGCAGAATAGAGGGGGAGGAGAACCTCTCTTGACCGACTAACCACACCCTTTCTAATGCACTCCAGGATGCCATTGGCCTTCTTGGCTACAGGGGCACATTGCTGGCTCGTGGTCATCCTCCTTTCCACCAGGACCCCCAGGTCCCTTTCTCCCTGCCCAACTCTCCAGCCTGTCCAGGTCTCGCTGAATGGCAGCACAGCCTTCTGGAGTGTCAGCCACTCCTCCCAGTTTAGTGTCATCAGTAAACTTGCTGAGGACACACTCTGTTCCCTCATCCAGGTCACTGATGAAGATATTGAACAGTTCCAGTCCCAGTGCCAACCCCTGAGGGACTCCACTAGTTACAGACGTCCAACTAGATTTTGTCCCATTGACCATAACTGTCTGACTTCTTCCTTTCAACCATTTCACAATTCACCTCATTAGCCAATCATCAAGACCACACTTCCTTAGCTTATCTATGAGGATGCTGTGTGAGACAGTGTCAAATGCTTTACTGAAATCAAAATAAATCACATCTACAACTCTACCACCATCTATCCACCTAGTTACCTCCTCATAGAAGGCTATAAGGTTGGTCAAACATGACTTTCCCTTGGTAAAACCATGTTGACTGCTCTTAATGGCCCCCTCATCCTTGATATGCCTAGAGATAGTGCCAAGAACAATTTGTTTCCAGGGATAGAGGTGAGGTTGACTGGTCTGTAGGTACCCAGGTCCTCCTTCTTGCCCTTCTCGTAGACTGGAGTGACATTTGCTATCCTCCAGTTGTTAGGCACCTCTCCTGTTGCCCACAATGCTTTCATGTGTTCTGTATGTCATTGTCTTTTCATAAAACTACTCCTCCAACACCACTCCTCCATCCCAGAATCGCATTAATTCATTGAATAGATTTCTGGGACAACATTAAAAACAGACAGAACATTTCGACTCAGAGACAAATTTACCCAAAAATGTTCATTTTTTTCATGGTCAGGACTTACCTTTGCTGAAGCGTTTGTTAGTATATTAATGAGCCATAACATCATCTGAAGTGCTGGACTAGTATGTCATTTAGAATATACTGATGCTTCCCATCATGCAGACTGGAACTTCCTCAACTGTTGCACTTACTTTGATTTGTTTCTACCCAGAAGAACTTTCATCACAACATTTTGAGAAGAAATGAGGACCCTTAGCATCTAGAGTTATAATATCTACTACTCGAACTACAATTGAAGTAAGATTACCTAAGGATCAAACAGGCAAACAGGGTTGGTGACCCAAGTTTAAACATTCTGAAGCCTCAAATATATTTATAGCAACTAGATGATCTTTCAAAGTCTCTTCCAGTCCCTAATATTCTGTGATACTGTGGTTCTGAGAATGCCATATGAATAATAATTGAGATTTTCTGAAGGAGCAAATGGGAAAGAATACTCCAAACCACTTTTTAAATGAACAGATAGAGCTAGCTTTCCCCTTTATAGTTGTGAAAAACTAACCGAACTGATGTAGTTTAAAGTCATTATTTTATGTGGAAGCTTTGCAGAAAAAAAAAATAAGAAAACTCACACTTTCAGAACCACAGAAATAAGTTGTATACAAATACTTATCACTTACTTATGACTTGAGAGCAGTACCTTCAGACACCTTTCGACTACTGAATTATTAATTGCATAGGCACTGCAAATAATCCATTTTATTTTTATTTCAAAAGTCTACAACATCTCTTACTAAGACATTTCAGTTTATTGAGTCAAGGCCTGTACTTGCCTTATGGATCACTGATTGGGCAGACTCTAATAGCTTCAACCTGACAGGCCATAGTCAGTGTATCATGCCTCTTTATATGAAAAAAAAAAAAAAAAAAAAAAGGGATGGAAGCACTGTTTTCATCTGGCTATGTCTTTCAAGTGGTTAAGCCATATTTTAGCCTGGAGTTTTATTATCACAGTTCATTATGTGACAGTTCACCAGTAAGATATTTTATAAATGCAAAAGTCAAATGTGGCATTACAGTGCCATTATATAAATGCCAATACAAGGACCATGATTTCTTCATAGAAACAAAGCCAAACAAGTATGTTTCCTTTAATAGAATAGAAACAAGGCTCTGCTTACTTTAAGTCATAAAAAAGTTTCCATGTTTATTTTGGTACTTACTGGTATAAGTAATCAAATGTGATTTGGCTTTATAAATTACTTGGTGGTACCTAGTAGTCAAGGAAAGAACTTCTTACTTTCCACTGTAGACATGCTTGGTATTCTGATTTGCTAAACATGACAGTATTACAGCCCTTCCAGGATTGTGGCAAATATTTACCCACATGGGCTGTTTGTAGTGCTATAGCAGGACAGTCGCCTAATGCAATTAGCAGCTATGAGACCTTCACATTACTTTTTCCTCCCTCTCTCTTGGGATGTCACAAATTGGTGGTTTCAAAACACGATTTTTAAAAGGAAGTCTGTTTCTGTCAGCCTAATCTGACTATCAGGGAATAATCTTTGCAGAGTATAGCCTTGTTCCTTAGTCCTACAAATATCAGGACAACTTTCACCCCCTCGTTAAACATTTAGCAAATGAACTGGCCTAGAAAACACACATGCATACCCATTACATATTTGCCCTCTAAACACAAATATGTGTAATTTAGCTGCATATTCTGTGGATTCTAGTGCTTTGTATTAAAGAAAATATGCCTTTATTTCTTTCCAATCTCCCTGTCAACACAAGATAGAGAGATATCGATACCACTGTGTATTTAAAGAGAGAAAAATTAAATCAAGTAGCATTATAAATCATGCAGCAAACACCCCTACTCTTCATAGTCTTACATGTGTTGCCAGTAATACAGATAAATATAGAGTCATAGAAATATACACACAGACTTTGAGAAAATATGCCTCCAGACAGAAACATATTGTGCATATGCAAATAGCTGTCTGGCACTGAAACTTTGCCCTTTAGGATTAACTTAACTGTATCTCTTTCCTATGCCTGCTCCCTCCCATTTTTTCATCTATCTATTTTCTTTCAAGCCTTCACTTAAGAAGATGGTACAACATCTCAAAAATCAAGAAATATGGTCCTGAAAATATAACTACCAGGTAAAACACATAACAATGTTTAGGGGTGGGGGCAGGGGTGTGAGGTATAGAGGAGACTACTTTGAAATATTCCTACAAAGGTTACAGGAAATTAGTTTTATCCATCTCATCTGAACAATACTCATCCTGGTTAGATTTCCGGCCTGGCTGCTAGAATTTAAAGACATTTTATAATCCAAGCCTTGCAATCAGCTTTCTTAATTTATTTCACTGAAATGACAGGTCTGGCAAAGGCAGGCTGGCCTCTCAGATGTCTGGATTGCACTGTAGCTATGGAAACAGGTGTTAAAATGCTATGAAATTCAAGTTACGCTGATACTCTGCACATCACATTCTGTACTGATGACAGGTTATTTTACATGCTGACTAATACAATGGCACCAACCTTACTAACTTATTGGACACCATCAGGTAAGAGAGTCTCCATGATGAAGTTGGGGAGATTTCACATGTTTTACACTCAGTATATTCTTTTGTATATACTGGCTAACACATTCAGATGCAGGAACAGTACCTGCTGATATACTCTTTCCAAAGTCTTCAGGCCAAGAGGTTTAGACACCTGAAGATGACTTACAATAGCCTTTCCAGCTTAATAAATTTGTGGGGTTTTTTCCTTCTCAAAGGAAGCCAGCTTGTAGTCCATCCTCACATGGAGCACTAACTCAGGGCTGAAACCCTCCAATCCTGCCCATGGGTTTGAATGAGGCTTTAGAAAAAAAACAAGCAACACTAAAATGAGATGGGGGGAGGGGGATATAAGCAAATAAGTTCCTTTTGCTTTGGTGTAAAAATTCCTGTGATAATAGCGATTTCACCCGCTGCCTCCCTCCATGACTTCAGTAGCAGCAACAACATGATGGACAGGACAGCAGCCAGTACTGATTGCACTACTACCCTTCCTCAGCAAAAGTGCTAAAATTAGGAAATAGTGTCTGTACAATTTGGGATCCAGACAAACAGCTACAGAAGTCACAAGTTTTCAAAAAACATGTCTGATCTCCACCAGGCTTGATCTCACTGTCTTTTATTTTTAAACACCCCGTGTTGTCATTTATTTTCTCCTTCACAGTCACGTTTTGGTAAGAGAGTTATGCTGCTCATGTGCATGGATGTTCCCAAAGCAGCTAAAAAACTGCTTCCTCCTTTGTGCCATGCAGTCAGTCCTATCCCTTCTGAACCTTCTTCCACTGTCAGCAGGGCCTCTTTTTCTTTCCTGGTATATATTCTCAGCAACACAAACAGTAATGAAGTCAGATTTGGTGTCAGACTGTATCTTTCCTCTTCAGGGTGTGTAAACTGAAAAATTTTTCATCTTGTAATAGCTGGAAAATCTCTTTAAAAGTAACATTATATGGGTTGAAAATGTACACTGTATATCGCATATAAAAGGATGTTGTCAAAGTTTTCTTAGATTATTCTTTAAAGTGTGATAAAGCAATAATCACTATGAAGAACTGAAGAAATATGAGAACTTCATGGTGCAGTTATGAAATTCTGATATAGAAATATCAGTAGGAGAACACAAGAGAAATTGGTGCAAAAGAAATAAAACATAGCAGAAATAAGGTAGCAAAACACATAAACTGTATTACCAGTGATGATATGAGCTGCAGTCTGAAATCCTCTATCCAAAAACGCAAATAGAATACATAGCCTATAGAGCTGGGAATGGCCATACCTCTTCATAGCAGTGCCAAGGCTTCCTACTGCTTTTGAGCATCGCACCCCTGAAGCAGCTCCATTATCTATTTTACACAAACACAAATTAAATAGCAGAGAGACAGGTTTTTTGAAGGTGGGTGCCTCCTAGGGGAAACTTGAAAATTTCTGTATATGGCATAGCTTGACTGTTATACGGAAACATTTCCAAGTATTATGGTTTTGAACTGATTTCAGAGTAGAAGAAAAAGTCTCTGTGCACCAGTAGAGAACTTAAGAGTTATGTAGTTGCATGAATAAAATACTTATAAATGAAAAGCAGAAAGGATTTTTTCCAAGATTTTGAAATACATGTACTGGGGAGTCAAAGTTAAGGTGAAAGTAATACTCATATTTCTCCCTCTAGGCCTTTCTAGACTCAACCCCCTTTTAAAACCCACTCTGGCTTTGCACCAACTGGGGTATCCAATTTAGTATAACAGAAATAGCATGCAAGTCTTTCTTACTGCATTAACTAAAAATAAGGTAGTGAAATACAAGTTTTCAGTAGTCACAGCCTTGTCTGGTGACACCTATGAACCCTCTAAGTTAAGTATATGGTTTTTTCTCAGCTATTCAGATTTTTAAAAGCATTACCCACACAACACAGCAGGGTCTGCTTTGACTGATGGCAGCAGGAACTAGCATTTAAAGGCCAGTTAAGTTTTCGGATTCTTTTCCCATCCAAGGTCTTAAGAGCTGATGTTTCAAAAGATGTCTGTGTGCAAACAAAAAAATCTTAGATCCAATGCCTCTATGGCAACTGAAGTCCTAAAAAACACTCCTTTCTTCTAAGCATAATCCATCTGAATGGCACTTTTTTGCCTTATTATATCAAATCAAGTTGTTCCCGAAGGAAAACCTGATTCTGTAAAGTCCAGTAAAAATAATAACACCTCATGACACATGGTTTGCTCCAATAGTTTCACATTAATCAGCCTGTATTGGTTTTAGGTACAGTTCCCAGAGGTTAATCAAATGGATCATTAAATCTACTGTGCAATCAGTCCACCAGAGATGCCCATTTGTAGCCACACCATTTGTTTAAGGAAACATTCTGCTTAATTGCAAAGGCAGAAATTATAATCTTGGAAGCAGATGATGCAAACAAATAATCTACTTTGTTTTGTTTTGGTTGGTTGGTTGGTTTTTAAATCCTCTCTGCAAGTATTTGGCAACAAGATGAGAAGGGTGAGAAAAAAAAAGGCAGGGAAGAATGATTTTGAAAGCTGTATCATGAATAGCTTTACCTTTTTTAATTATTTTTTTTTTTTAAAGCAATTATTTTTAAAGCAAATATTATTTGATCTCCCTCAAACACTCACACCCATTCCTTGTAGGAAACTAGAGAAGTCCATCTGGGTTGTGAGACTTCTAACACACACACACAAAGTGTTAAGTATCACTGGCTGCAGCATAGAAAATGCCATCATTTCCACCTCCCAGTTGGCATCATTAAATAGCTCACTTTATTTATGGTGTACATAGTGTTAATGTCCTTCAGTTGCTCTGTTTTCAAGGATGGAAAAGCAGTTGCTAAGCATTTCTAAATGACAGCCCCAGGGTTCATTAAAAATATGGCAAACATTTGCTAAGCTCATTAAGTGCAATTTTTGTGTGTGTGTATCAGATTCCTCCTCTGCATGTTATGCGTGACCAAACATCTATTAACCCTAATCCCACTGATGAGTCTGATACATTCAAACTAGCAATTAGACAAAACAAAAGGGATATTTATTGAGAGACTCATAAATAGGCTTTCATATTGGTCTAAGCTGTTACAAAATGACAGTTTAATTCCCTTGTGTTAATCCCTATCTACTAGAGTACTTTCTTTTTTTGATTATAGGTTGTCAGATCTAGGGATTCTGATTGAATCAAAGTTTGAAGTAAAATAGAAATACACAATAATTACACTTCCTAAGTGCTGCTACCTACTGTACAGGCAGGGTATATACAACACATGTTCAAAAAAATATAAAAGAAAAAGGATTTCAGGAATAAGCTCTTTAAAAAAATAGAGGTATATATTGCCTCCATTTAAATACAGAAAAAAACCTCACAACATTTATGTTTTCCTGTAGTATAACCCCTTTTGATACTATTACCTGCTAAACACAATTTTTCTAGGAGCAAGACTGCTTCTGAAGAGCCACAGAAGACTCATCTCACCTTTCTTGAACTGAAATACCTTTCTAGCCCACAGGCATGCGCTTCTCACACATATTTTGAGCCACTGTGAAGCACAGAGCTTAATATGAAACTTCCAAAATGTTTGCAGAATAAACTGTGAAGTAGAGACCACTGTATGGAAAAACTCAGAAATGCTGGGAAAGCACCTGCCTGTTTATTAAGTAGTGTTTAACAACACTATTGCAATACTTGTCTGTAACACTTAAGGGTACATGAGTTGGTGCTGACCTATGAAGAACAAACTGGACTACAATGAGTTAGTAAGGAGATAAAGTCATTTTTGCTGCGACAAACTAATGCTATGAAGTTTTTACAGCACAATGACATTGCTTTTCAAGTGAAACTTCTGAGATTTCTTAATATAAAACAAATAAAGAAAAGAAAAAGAAAAAGCAAACAAACTAATTCAGTAGCTTTTTCTGGAACTTTTTGTGATGAAAAAGCTTGTTTTTTATTTAAAATATTTTTCTTGAAGACAAAAATGCTATGGCAGAATTTTATGCCTACAAACAGAAAGATCATTAATTATATAAAGTCATTATCAAATAATCTCTATTGGTTTTCCAGAAATCCCACTTCTTACCAATCAAAGGCATGATCGTACAGAAAACCTTCAGAGGGAAATACTCACACTCAGTGAAGAGTTTTAATGAATTATTCTAAGTCCTGTTAAAACAGGTGAAAAGCAGCTCCCGATTTCAGAAGAACAGTAATAAATATCTGCAAAGAAAATATTTGTGTACGTATATAAATAAACTCAAATATTTTCAATTCTGTTATAATTTATTTTTTTTCCCAGAAAGCTTCAATGGAAAGATAAACAATATGCTTTACTCGAGATGATGTTACTTCTACTATCTTTAATGCTTCAAAGTAGTCCTTCAATCTACTAATTTTATTACTGACTTAAATCTTCTATTTAGTTATTCAAAAGATGTCTGACAAAAAAATACTACCTGAAATTTCTGTTACCCACTCTATATTGTCAAACCTGTAGACTGATCCCCTTTCCAATGCTCATAGTTCTGTGATTCCAACAAATCACCTGCACAGGAACACTTTGCATGTAAGTTGTCAGCTTCTGTTTCTCTCAATGCAAACAGTATATCACCATTTCATGACCATATTTTCAGTAAATAAGATAGACCTTTACTACATAACAAAGGCAGTAGAAAGGCCCACAGTGTAAAGGGACTCTATGATGCTGAAGTGTGTGTATGCTCGAATATGTTTCATCTTGAAAAAAATTCTAGCTTCAGATGGCCACAATTCTTAACTACACAGGCACAAGAGTTGAACTCAATGATCTTGATGGGTCTCTTCCAACTCAGCATATTCTATGATCCTATGATTCTATGATAACACCAAAGGAAGGAAAGCAAATCATCATGGATTTTTTAATAACCTAAAATCAATATGATGCAGTTAGCATTAGTGCTTTAATGTTTACTGCATTAAGTAGTAGCTCTTGTGGCAGAAGAGCACACAGGCATTTGTAAAGTCTTATGAAACAGCGATAAGTAAATGGTTCATTAAAACCAAAAGAATCACAGAGTGTTAGAGGTTGGAAGGGACCTCTGGAGATCATCTTGTCCAACCACCCTGTCAGAGCAAGACCACATCGGCCAGGAAACACAAAAATGCATACAGGCAGGTCTTGAAAGTCTCCAGTGAAGGAGACTACACAACCTCTCTGGGCAGCCTGTTCCAGTGCTCTATAATCCTCACAGTAAAGAAGTTTTCCCTCAATTTGAGGCGGAACTTCCTGTGTTGTAATTTAGTGCCATTTCTTCTCACCCTATCACAGGGCACAATTGAAAAGAGATTGGCCCCTCCTTGACACTCATCCTTCAGATACTGGTATACATTAATAAACTCCCCTCTCAGTCTTCTCTAGACTGAGAACAGCCCCAGGTCTCTCAGCCTCTTCTCATAAGACGGGTGTTCCAGTCCCTTAATCATACTCGTAGCCCTCCATTGGACTCTCTCAAGTAAATCCCTGTCCCTCTTAAACTGGGGAGCACAGAACTGGACAAAATACTACAGGTGGCATCTCACTAGGGCAAAGTAGAGGGAGAGGAAAACCTCCCTCAACCTGCTGGCCACACTCTTCGTAATGCACCCCAGGATACCATTGGCCTTCTTGGCCACAAGGGCACATTGCTGCACTATGGATAATTTGGTGTCCACCAGGACTTCGAGGTCCTTCTCCATGGAGCTGCTTTCTAGCAGGTCAACTACTAATCTGTAATAGTGCATGTTTTTATTCCTTCCAAGATGCAGGACTCTACACTTACTCTTGTTGAACCTCATTAGGCTCCTCTTTGCCCAGCTCTTCAATCTGTTCAGGTCTCCCTGAATGGCTACACAGCCCTCTGGTGAATCAGCCAATACTCCCAGTTTCGTGTCATCAGCAAACTTGCTGAAAATACATTATTTCCCCTCATCAATTCATGTCGTATTCTGGATTATTCAAAACTCAAAATAAGATACTTTTTTCATTAATAGAACATTTTTAATAATAACTTGCTCATTATTCCATGTCCAAGGCTTTGAGGGTTTGGCTGTACTTTGCCTTAACAGTTACACACATGGTGCTTTTTAGGGCTGGAGAATAAACCGAAGACAATTCGGTCTGAAGATGATGAATCTGATGCGATTTTCTCTTCTTGCATAGGTATATACCACTGCTCCAAAAACACTGCTTAGAAAAGTTGTGTCTTTGGCATAACTTCTAGCACAGAAGAAAAGACTGATCACTCATGAAGAAAGGAGGAGACAAGGCTGGTCAGATTCTCATAGGCCATGAAATTATTTTTTCTGGTGCTTCTGGTTTTATCCGTCTTCAATTTAAAACAAAACTAGAACTACAAACTTCACTGGGTACTCTTTAACATTCTTTACCAATTCTTAATGCTGTATTCTTACCTTAGATAGAAACTCCAAGTCAAGTAAAGTTATTAAAGAAGTGGATTATTGCAAGGTAAAAGGCACGTACAAATAAATTCCTGCATTGAGTGCAGGGTGCATAATTATAAGAGTTCAGATAACAGTTTAAATGTCTTCTATTTGCAGGCTTAACTAGTCTTACCCACATCACTTTTTTTTTCTTTTTTTTTTTTTCTTTTTTTTTCCATTTTGTCTATGTCTTACTTGAAGGAGCTGGGCAACAACAAAAAAAGCATTCCATCATACAAAATTGTCTTAACAAAAAGTTCAAATGTCATAAGAGCATCTCTGTTTAGACAAGCAATTTTTAAAATTAGTTACCTGTGCAACTAATTGTTAGGCATCAAAAGGGGCAAGAAAATCTTCTAATTTCTACACACTTCAGCAGACAGAAAAAGGATGATGAGATTTTAAAAGCAGAAACAAGAGAATGCAGAATATTTTTGTGTACAGAACTTTCCTTTCAACTTATTCTTTAGCCACAAGCAAAATGTTCCAGTAAGAAAAATGAAAAGCAGACTCTGTGTTCATCTTGAACTTGAGTCATCTTACAACCTCAGTTGCCTGATAAACATACAGACAGAGAGCAGCACAAAACCAATATAGTAATTAACTTTTTTATTTTCTGGGTACAGTAAATAATTAATTAGACTAAATTAACTTACCATGAGTTCATCCTATAATGAGATGGCATATATAACCAAATGCAACAGGATAAATTTCCTTCCCTTTTTTTTCCTAACTGAAATAAAACCAAAAGTTACAATGATCTAAAACAGCAAAATCAATGACTTAACAAATATTTCCATGGATTTATTCAAACAATGAAACATATTTTTACATTTTGCAATATCTCAGACTAAGACATATACATTCCTTCTAATAATAGTTTCTGTAATTGTTCTTCAATGAGCTAGTTTGTACAGTATTCCTTGAAATCTCCCTTGACATTAATACAAAATAAGCTGCTCTTCAAAGCATCTCTCACACAGTGTTACATGTCCTGAGGTACGCTACAACCTCACAGTAAAAAAAATAAATAAATCCATTTCACCGGTTTACTATAATTCATGAAGAATTTTGAGCATGGCTTTAATTACATAGTAGAGTTCAGAGATTTGGTTTTTTATTCCTCCTTTTCAAAGAAAAATGCACTTTAGAGAAGAATTAAAGCTTTAATTACATAGTAGAGTTCAGAGATTTGGTTTTTTATTCCTCCTTTTCAAAGAAAAATGCACTTTAGAGAAGAATTAAAAAAAAAAAAAAAAAAAAAAAAGAAAGAAAGAAGAGAGAAAGCCTCTGGAAAAATTCAGAATTACATACTGAATCCAAAGATAAATCAAGTAGTGTGCTGCACATGGAAACTCACCTCTTTATACATGATAAAACATTAAAAAAAAAAACAACAACAACAAAACAAAACAGCTCTGAGGCAGGTGTATCCCAGGAAATGTTAAGCTTTAAACACAAACTTTTGAAATAACATCTTTCTTAAATAATAATTTTGGAAATAATACGTTAGAAAGAAAGGGAAACTAATAGGATTTATTTGCAAGGCTTTCCTGCTAGTGGGGGAGCCAAACCAAAACATTTATATTAAATACACAGTGTTCCTTTCTGGCCTGCATCCAGCCTCTAAGCCCTTCAGGCCCAGTCATTCAGGCAGGGTTTGCAGATTTCCGCTGGATTACTGAAAATTATGCTAACATGAGTATCCTACATCTGACAGAGCTGTAATTTAAATTCATATCCCCTTACAATGGAACATCAAGTTTCTAGATCTTGACCACGTTGACATTTGCTCCAAATGGTCCCCCAAGGTTTCATTCATGTTAAACTGGCTTCTGCTAAAACCACAAGTGGCTTGGTAATCACTCAGTCATGCAGCAAGAAGCATGCTGTCAGCTTAGGCTGCATGAGTGCATAAGGACCACACTGTTAAATCTTTAGCTAGGTGCTCTAGAAGCCTCAGCTGATCTGGTCAACTTAACAAAATAAAAGAAGATAAAAAGCTAAAATTAGATACAGTAGCAAAACAGGTCTTAATGTTGTAAACATACATATCTCAGGTTAAGTTTTTTCCTGGTCTGAAAATGTAGCCCTTTAGGCTGCCGTATCATCAGCATACCAAGTGGTTGCTACAAATGGATGGGAAAACTGAACATGCAATTAAATAACTGTGTTTTCTGAATCAGTAAGAATTGATTGAAAAACAAGCACTTAATCTCTTGCTGTCATACAAAATTGGCCACTCAGTGGATAAGTAATTGGCTGGATGGCCACACCCAGAGAGTTGTGGTCAATGGCTCAATGTCCAAACAGAGTGAGTGGTGTTCCTCAGGGGTCAATACTGGGACCAGTGCTGTTCAACACCTTTGTTAGTGACATATATAGAGGGATTGAGTGTATGCGAGCTTGACATGAGCCATCAGTTTGCACTCATGGCCCAGAAAGCCAATCACATCCTGGGCTGTGTCAAAAGAGGCATAGCCAGCAGGGCAAGGGAGGTGGTTCTGCTCCTCTATTCTGCTCTGGTAAGAGCTTGCCTGGGATACTACATACAGCTCTGGAGCCCTCAGCACAGGAAAGACATGGATCTGTTAGAGAGGCTCCAGAGCAGGGCCATGGTAAGAGGTAAGATGGTAAGAGGGCTGAATCACCTCTGCTATGAAGACAGGCTGAGAAAGTTAGGGCTTTTCAGCCTAGAGAGGAGGAGGAAGACCTTATAGCAGCCTTCCAGTACCTGAAGGGGCTACAGGAATGCTGGGGAGGGGCTTTTCACCAGAGAGAGCAGTGACAGAACAAGGGGTAATGGTTTTAAACTGAAAGAGGGCAGATTTAGGTTAGACACCACGAACAAACTCTTCACCATGAGGGTAATAAGGCACTGGAGTAAGTTACCTCAGGATGTTGTGGTAGCCCCTTCCCTGGAGGTGTTCAAGGCCAGGTTGGATGAGGCTTTGTGCAGCCTGGTCTAATGTGAGGTGTCCCTGCTTATAGCAGGGAGTTTGGAACTAGATGATCTTTAATGTCCCTTCCAACCTTAATCATTCTATGATTCACCAGGAACAGCTTATTACATCTATAAACTCACCAAGACAAAAAGCCCCGGCAATCTGAAATTTGTATAGTCCATGGACTGTTCACATGATGTCCAAATCTATCCTATAGAGACAATAGGCATGCAAATACTACTCAAGTAAATTATTACATTGTTGCTTGAAACAAGATCAAATACACACAGCAGGGGGGGAAAAAGTCCTCCTACATTCACTTAGATAGTTTCTTTATGAGATTGAGAAAGGACCTGTTTTGTGCTCTTAACTAAATCAGAACATTGAAAGGACATCCAAAATGAGCCTGCTTTCTTTGAGGGTGCAACAGTGGCAGGGACTCAAGCATCTTGTCTTTCCTCAAGAGTTACAAAAGAAATGCTAATTGTACTGTATGCTCTACTACCTTTCTTTTATCTGTGTGAATAAAATAAAAGGGGAAATGATAGTGAATTAAATAGTGTCTGGCTTAGGGGCAATAGAGAATGTCAGCATTCAGAAAAAAATCTTACAATGGAAACATTTTTAGGAGAATAAGTTTATACTCACAAACCTAAAAACTGAGTTAAAGTGAATGAAGATACACTAGATTTTGGCATAGCTTGAAGACCCAGGAGCCAGATCACTACTAAGTAGGACTCCTGTAGATGAAAGCTGGAAGATCTTTCCATCATTACTGAATTAAGATATTGCCGCAGTCCGAACCCGGTTTGGGGTCGAAGCCGCCTTATTTCAGGGCACAATTGCCCTGTTTGTTTATCAGGATTTTCTGACCCAATTATATATATTCAGGGTAGCCTTTGAATTATTTCAGTGGGTTCGTCCCTGGCTGGGAGCCTGTTTGATTCCACTGGATATATAACCAAATGATAAGCTCCCCTCGGAAGCACACACATAGAGGGAAGTTTTAACTTTTACTAAAATATCAGGCGAGAGGCCAATTACAGACCCCGAGGGAGAAGGCATTAAAGATGAAAGGTTTGAGTGGTGATGTTGTGCTCATGTCCTGCTGGAGCCGGGGGGTGAGGCGAGTTGTGGAGCAGTGGCAGATCCAGCGCAGGTGGCACCAGCGGCAGGGACAGAAGGGGCTGCAACAGCTGCCTCCTTCATCCTTCTGGTGCCTCTGGCAGCCGAGCTTCCGTGTGCCTGGTTACATGGGGATGGCTCTTTTTGGAGTCTGGGCACGGCACGGGGGGCAGGGCCACTCACTGGTATCACCCCGAAGAGGTTTCTTTGATGATCGCAGGAGCGCTGGAGAGGCGAGGAGCCTGACGCTGTTTTCCTCCCTGGACCCGGGTCTGGCCTGTGGTGGTCTCAGCCAGGGCTGCTTTCAGCTCTGCTCCTTTTATTTGGTTTTGCTTCTCCTCTCTCCCTTGTCTTCCTTTCTTCTCTCTCCTTCGCACCAGCAGCAGCGGCGATGGGCACGGAAATGACCCACACACGATCATTGCTACCAGCTTTCATGGCTGGGG
>NW_009952887.1:282075-284000 GCF_000747805.2 Chaetura pelagica | reverse complement strand
TGCCACCATTTCTCCTTTATTTTTATTTCATTTTTTCTGTTACGTCTCTCTGTTACAGTCAATGTAAGTGACACACTTTTTCTGGTGGCCAGTTCTCCACAGATCCAAAGAACATCTAAGCCTAGGGAAAGCGAGCTCTGCAGCCAGTGACTGCACAGCAATCCCAAACCACAGGCTTCATGAGGGCCGGTATGAAAAAGTACTCTCTTTCTTAAAAAGAGGCTTTTCCCCCTGTTCTTGCTGGTCAGCCCCTCAAAAAGAAAGACTGCATTGCAAGCTGTGCAGCATTCAGCAACCCATCTTACATATGAGACAGAAGATTTGCTTTGTGGCATGTGCTGCACAGCACACCGGGTCACTAGGATTTTGCAGGCACTGTAATACAATCACTGAATTGAAGCCATTAAGTTAATTAAATTAAAAATTATATTGTCACTGTTGCCTTATTTTCTGGATAATGGTGGAAAATTAGGTTCAGGAGGCAAATATTTTTTTTTCTTTTTTTTTTGTATTTCTGTAAAAGCATTCCAGCATTTTAAGCCTTTCTTGCTTTAGGTGCCAGAGAAACGGGACTTGAAGATCCTACAAAGATAAATTAATGTTTCATTTTTTTTTTTAGAACAAGAGAGAACTCTTGTTCATCCAACACAGTGCCTCTCTTTAAATGGAAATAAAAATATTGTCAGATTCAAACCTTCATCCAACATCAAAACATAAATTACTGGAAGCCTATATTTGATTTGGTTGCTTTGCAGCTAGACAGGAGATTCCAAGTAGAGTGGTGATTTAAAAACAAACAAACAAACAAACAAAAACAAACAGATTTTAAATCTGGAATCAATCAAATTTATTTTTAAGCTTACAGAGCATGAAGCTACCGTTGCCAAAGAAAACAGCCCCTACCTTCTCATTTGTATTTAAATATTGCAGAGTGGTCTTATATCATACAAGATGATACTTGTACAATTTCTTCTTAATTGTTCCTCCACAACAATTACTTCAAAGCTGTTTGAGGTCCTCAATGACTTCTTTGCTTCAGTCTTCTCTGGCAAGTGCTCCAGCTTCATCACAAAGGACACAACAGGTGAAGGCAGACTGGGAAAAGGAAGCAACCTCAACTGTAGGAGAAAAACAGGCTCGTGACATATGCATAAATCTATAGGGTCTGATGGGGTCCATCCATGGGTGCTGAGGAAGCTGGTGGATGCAGTTGCTGAGCCTCTGTCCATCATATTTAAGGGGTCATGGCAGTCTGGTGAGGTTTGATTGGAAAAAAGGGAACATAGCCCCTGTTTTTAAAAAGGGGAAAAAGGAAGACCCAGGGAACTACAGGCCAGTTGGTCTCACCTCTGTGCTCAGCAAGATCATGGAACAGATCCTCCTGGAATTTCTGCTAAGGCACATGGAAAATAAAGAGGTGATTGGTGACAGCCCACATGGCTTCACTAAGGGCAAATCATGCTTTAAAAGTTTGGTGGCCTTCTGTGACAAGGCTACAGAGATAGTGGATAATGGCAGAGCAACTGACATCATCTACCTGGATTTGTACAAGGCATTTGATACTGTCCCACATGACATCCTGGTCTCCAAACTGAGAAGACATGGATTTGACAGATGGACCACTCAGTGGATAAGAGATTGGCTGGATGGCTGCACCCAGAGAGTTATGGTCAATGGATCAATGTCCACATGGAGGCAAGCTATGAGTGGTGTCCCTCAGGGGTCAGTACTGGGACCAGTGCTGTTTAACATCTTGGTTAGAGACATGGACAGTGGGATTGAGTGTATCCCTAGCAGATTTGCTGATGATATCAAGCTTTGTGGAGTAGTTGACACCCTAGAGAGAGGGATGCCATCCAGAGGGATCTTGACAGGCTGGAGAGGTGGGCCAATGCCAACCTCATGAAGTTCAACAAGGCCAAGTG
>NW_009952887.1:258771-281943 GCF_000747805.2 Chaetura pelagica | reverse complement strand
CAGAGAGCCAGTTGTGGCTGCATCAGAAGTGTGGCCAGCAGGGCCAGGGAGGTAATTCTGCCCCTCTGCTCTGCTCTGGTGAGAACCCACCTGGAGCACTGTGTACAGTTCTGGTGCCCTCAGCACAAGAAAGACATGGATCTGTTAGAGAGGCTCCAGAGAAGGGGCATGAAGATGATCCAAGGGCTGGAGCACCTCTGCTATGAAGACAAGCTGAGAAAGTTGGGGCTTTTCAGCCTAGAGAGGAGAAGGCTCCAGGGTGACCCTATAGTCACCCTGTTCCTGATGTAGCCTTCCAGTTCCTGATGGGGTCTGGGGAGGGGCTTTTCACCAGAAAGTGCAGTGATGGGCCAAGTGGTAATGGTTTTAAACTGAAAGAGGGCAGATTTAGGATAGACACCAGGAACAAATTCTTCACCATGAGAGTAGTAAGGCATTGGAATAGGTTGCCTCAGGAGGTTGTGGAAGCCCCCTCCCTGGAGGTGTTCAAGGCCAGGTTGGATGAGGCTTTGTGCAGCCTGGTCTAGTGTGAGGTGTCCCTGCTCATAGCTGGGAGTTTGGAACCTGATGATCTTCAAGGTCCCCTCCAACCTTAATCGTTCTATGATTCTACGATTCTGTGATTGTAAGGAAGTGAGCAAGTAACAAGTACCTGCATGCATTAAATGATATATAAGGGACCAAATGTTTGCAAACCCTTGAACTTCTCTATAAGCAAAGCTCCTGCAGTCCTTATTCAGGTGAATTCTCATTGAAGACAATTTCAATTTTCAGGTCAGAGGTATTGCTGAACTGCACTTAAAACAGAGACGAAACAGTCAGTGTCTCCACTCTGAGTCTACCAGACAGGAACTCTTACACTGGTCTGTGGGATCCTGGAGAGAGGATGTGGAAGGAATTTCTGTGCTAGCTCTCCAAATACTGCCTCAGCTAAATGGGAACTTGAGCTTCAGGAATTTGTGGCTGCTGTCTTTTTTTTAGTAGCAAAATCCAAGTTGGGTTTGCAATTTTTGAAAGCTTAATTAAAATTGAAGGATGTCACGATCAGACGTGATTTACTACTGCTCTGAGAGTATAGATGATATGCAAATCTGAAAGAAGAGAAGAATAATTTGTTAATAAAAATGTAATGAAGTAGCATTGTAATTACTAGGCAAAAGCATGAGGAAACATCTGTATCGCCACCTGTGTATATTTGTATGAAAAGGAATGCTTATAAAGAGAAGGATGGTCAGACCAGAACTGCTCTGCTACAATCACACAAAGCTCAGTAACTCTCAGGGGCAGCAGGGCTGACTGTAGGGTTTTTTTGCAGGTGAGAGAAGGCCTCAGAACTGCTCCCAGGGGAGTACTGGAGTAAGGTCATGACCTGGGGCTTAGAGAAGCAATTTGGTGCTTCTTATACAAACATGATCTTTCACAGTCAGATGCTCTGTATTCCTGGAGTATGTGGACTTAAAATACAGAAATGCTCAAGGAAGACAAGTTTCAAGGAGTAAGCAACCAATAGTGAAAAAGAAAGATATGAAAAGACCAAGCCCCCTTGGTATATTGAAAAGCCACAGCAAGATCTCCCCTGAATCTTCTCTTATCCAGGCTGAAAAACCCTAACTCTGTCAGCCTTTCCTCATAGCAGAGGTATTCCAGCCTTCTGACACAACAGATACATTAACATTTGTCCTCTGCTCAGACTGAGGAAAAGTCTTCAAATTGGAGGTCTTGGTTGTTAAAATTCTGAAGAAAGCACTTAAAGGCATTATTTTAGTCAGATTTCAAATGGCTCATGTTGTATAACAGAGAGTTTGTAACATGATGTAGATAAAGTAACCTTTGGTCGTTTGGTTTTTTTCATTAAAAATCTGTATACAAGTTTATTTGAAAAAAGTTATATTGAATTTGCTGTCTTCACTTGAAGTAAATAAATTAAATTTTCATTTTCATTTTGAACTTATGGAAATTATAAGTCTAAATTTTAGGATTGTGGGTTTCCTTCATCTCATAGCAGCTATTATGCACAGAAATCACAGACAGATTGAGATGTGAATTGTTGAGTTAGAGGGTCTTTTCCAAGAGGGTTACTGCTGCAAAGAATCTTTCTGGAAAGCATGGCCTCAGGGCATGTACCCTAGATGTTTCACTCATGTAGAAGTTGGAAGTGCTACCACCTTCAAATTAACAACCTTCTGACAACAGAATCAAGACAAAGGCAAACATTTTTTTTCAACAGGCATAAAGTGGAGGTGAAGTTCAGTCAGCCTATGAAAATACAGTGTTTTACTGTTTCACAATGACTTTTCTTACTTTCTGATGTCTGCAAGACCTACGTACTGCAAAGCTACACTTTGTGAGTTCTACACATGAGAAATTGATTTTGCAGGGGTAGAAAGATAGAACTGTGATTGCAGGATGAGTACAGAGGCGACAGCTACAAAACAGCCTCTTAAAACAACTCCTTCTAGAAGGAGTGCCTTTCCCCAGTACTTGAAGTCCCATCTACAGGACTTCATAGAGTAAAAGCTCCTACTTAGCTCCACAGAATTCCTGGGACAAAAGAGTGTCAAGAGAAACCAAGATTTAGGCTAGAGGAATTATGATTTTATTTATTTCTACAGTAAATATCTAGGCATATGCACTCTCAAAATTACGAACATATGTGTTTGGGCTGAAATGAGAACAAGATAATAAAGCAAAAATATATAAAATAGCAGTTATTGTAAGATCTATCTCCATATGTTTGCCAACTGTCCAAGTCTGAGAGAGCTTCCCATTTCTGTGTCCACTGGATGTTCTCCAAATAGACAATTTCAGCACATACTAATTTGAAAGCAGCAAGGCATCCATAAACTTAGGATGGCATTGAGTCTGAGAATCACATGTATGATTATCCCCTTTTAAGAAAACACACCTCCAGCCTCCTTGTTTTCAAATGTGTTTCCCACTTTAAATCTCTAGGAAAATCAGCAGTAGAAACCATTGCTATGAATCAGACCTCCTTTATCCTTCTCTTTCCTGGTGCCCATTGGAGATTCACATATGGCTCTGTGCAAAGGGATGGGAGTAGCTGCAGTCATGGAGCTAAGGTGGCTTACAGTGTTCAGTATGTCTAATATGGATGATGGCAAAATGTTTTGGGGGCAGATCAGTGAGGCTGTGATTCCTACTGTCACTGTCTCTTCCTTCATAGAGTCCACAGCAGCTGTCAGTTGTTAACAGACAAGCAGAGGGGCTTGTTCTTGTTTCTAGAGGTCAAGAGCTTCCATGACAATCTGAGAGGACATTACCTTCCAAGACAGCAGTAAAATACAAGGTCTGCCAATACCCAGTGGTGCAGGACATGAGAAGAGAGTCATTCTGAGAGCTCTGCACATTTTCTTTTTGCTCACATCATACTCAACAGTTTTATTGGATGTAGTTTTCTTTATGTTTCCAGTTATTCTTTTGTCAGTGAGAAGAATTAGGAATAATTCAAATTAATCATTTAGACAAATGGAATTTATATTTAATTTTGCTCTGAGCTTAAATAGCTTCAGGGGAAAAAAAAAAAAAAAAAAAGAAAGAAACAAGAAGAGACTGTGTGGTACATCACCATTATTACATTTTCTAGGTAAAACATTTCCATTTCTTAAATTTGAAATGAATTTTCAAAGTCAGTTTAGATTTATTTTTAAGAAGTGTTGGAACTGTAGAAATGCAATGCCTTGTTTTATTTCAGATTAAACAAACTTTTCTGTTGGGTGATTAAGTTTCTCCTTATCCTATTTTTTTTATTTATATTTGGTTCAGCCTACAACACAAATAACTCAGTTTGCATGGATCTTGAATTCAGCATGACTAAACGGGTTAGGAAAATACATCTTTGGCAACTTTTTTGAAGAACATGCATGCTAAATGCCACAAATTCACAACACAGCTCATCTCTGATTTAAATGAAAAACAATGCATAACATCCAATAATATTGAAGGGACTTGCTATGATGGACAGTCTAGATATAAAAACAGGGAAGAGGTGCTGGAGGAGTAGGCACAGCCTTCTACCCTACCTGCTGCCTCCACAGACCAAGAAGTCCCCAGCGCTATGGTCCCATCCAAAGAACCACAGCAGCCTGGGTACCTTTGAGAGCAGTCACTGGGGCTGGGGACCAGGGCTGAGGGCTCTGCCTTTGGGCAGGTGAAATGGGTGTGCCTGGCTGAGCTGACAACCTGGCCAAACCTCCCCTGACTAACAGCCCATAGCACACAGCCACACCAGCACGTCTTCAGTTTGGGAGCCCCCAGTACTACTAGCCCCACATCAAGATTCTCTCATTGCAATTTTAAGTTGAGCAATAAATCTGTTTTTCATTAATAAGAGAATTAACAAGAGAGACAATCTCATTTCAGACCTATTAAAAACAAAATTAGGTATATTAAACAAGGTATATAAAGTGCCAAGGGAAACTTTTTTCACCAATAATGATGACTGCACCCACAGTAATCCAATCTAAATTGCTATTGAAATACTGCATCCCACAGTTTTCCTATTTCTGAAGGTCACTGGCTCCCCCAGCCTACCCTTACCTTAATTTCACTTCCTTAGTTTTACGGCAGGGCAAGTGGATGGGCTTCAACAGTTACTTCTTTCGTAAACTCATTTGAATAAAATCAGGATGTGGATAAGTAGGTTTAATCACACACATTCAGTTCTTGCCTCATTGACTCTGGCAGAAGTTTGTGGTGTAAAGCAACCCAAGAAAAATCAGATTCAGCACTTCTGCTTACACTGTGGTACAAAGCATATCTGATTATGCTGAAAGGGCTTGTAGCCTAGGTAGGAAGTGCTAGATTGCAAGCAGAATACTAGGTCTAAACATGACATGCTATTCATTGCACTTTCCCATCTTTCACCTACATCTATTGTCAGCTCCTTTTTTTCCCCTTTCTTTCCTACATACAATAAGGAATGAAGATGTGGTAAAAGTCAAAAGGTTGAATTTTAAAGATACAGTTCTTTTGTAGAAGTCTTCATTTGTTAAAGCTTAGCATTTAACCACAGGCCATGACTGGAATTTAATGACTCACTAAAAATTGATACTATTAGGTCTTTGGCCATTGTGTAGTGACTGCTTGCTTAATTATCCATATCTAAAGAGTTGAAATGGTGGCTTTTGCTGATTTGATATTCTTGCAGCTTTCTGCTAGTGTGCAGTGTTCTGTGTATTAACAACACAGGTCATTGAGTACCCACTGAAAGCTTGCTCTGGAAATACCTGAAGGACATATTGAACTCTTCAGAAATCTGTGTCATAATACTTCATGTGTTAACAGAATATGTGGCACAGTGATGCATAGCAAAGGATCAGCCCAGGGTGGGCATCTGAAATGCTCTGTCTTTCTGCTAAATGCTAGAGTGAAGCATTGTAATTTTATTCCAATTATACTTTTAGTGCCATGATGTCACAGCATAAATTTGTACTTTTGCATGCAGCGCATGCTGGTGTGATGACAGCTCTTAAAATATTGAGTGATTGTGGGCCCATCAGCATAAAATTATTCTAACATGGTGCCTTTATTAGTGCTTCGATAAATGCCTTTCTTCTTGTGTTCCAAGGTGGCATTTGCAAATGAGCTAATCTCTCGGCAGTAAAATACTTGTGTTGCGTTTATTGTGCAAGGTGGGGGTGGAGGAGGGAGAAGAAAAAGGCTGTTATATAAAAGGTGTTTTTTTGCCATCAAAACCACATTCACTGTACTTAGGCAAGTTTAAAAAAGAACACATTAACTAAATGACTGTACAATTATTTAAATTAGCTTGGTGCTTTATAAAGCCATGGAAGGGTATAAACACTTTTTCAAGCCTTATAACAAAGCATGTGACAGCTCTCTCACAAGAAACATTTCCTGAAAGTCAAGCACAAGCTATGTTTGCTGACTGATGACAGATATTCTTGGGTGCAGTACACAACTCTCAACAAACTAAATCCAAACCAGGCATCAGCTAACCTAATTCACAGGGCAAAACAGACAAGAAGTTAAGATCAGGGAAGAAGCAGGTTTTAAATTGTACCTATTGTCATTTACTCTTTGTGCCATCTAGAAAACAGACAAAATTAGGTAAAGAAAATTATGCATAAATGGAACTGTGCAATCATAGTCCTAACTTAACAGGAAAGCCCTGTGTTCACCACTTCATTAATGCACCCATCCAACAATGTATTTTAGATTTTGTGACTGTCGCGAGCCGGTACCAGAGGGCTACCGGCTGTCAGGATGTTTTCTCGACTTCCCCCCCCCAATGTGGAGAGGTTGGTTGTTGAAAAGGACGGAGGGTCACACGTGGCGTTCGCTTCTCGCATGCGGGACCGTATTTTAGGGTGGTAGTTAAGAACACACCCCTGCCAAGCTCCCAGATTACTGCTGAGCAATGTTTAGTTTACCAATTAACTGCTTTATTAAGGGTTCACACCAACTGTGGGATGAGGTTTAGGGAAAATGTACCAATGGCAAATGGCTCCCGGGGATGGATCAGGGAAGTAACGTGTCCTTCAGGGAGGTGAGGTTTACAAACTTCTGCTAATGCATCATTAATGCTCCAGATTAGTTCATGCAGGTACTGTAGGAAAAGAAGACCATAAAAACACTGCCCAGCTCATTCTGTGGCTGAACTTAGACCCATCACAGTCAGCGTGACAATAAGGAGTAGTTCTGTTGCAGTTTCGCGACTCCCCCCCCCAATGAGGAGAGGTTTGTTAAAAAGCCCGAGCGTCCACCTCTCTCAGAGGAATGGCCGCTGAGGGTTTGTTTCTAAGAGGGTAGATTAAAGTACCCTCCCACCACGCTCACAAATTATTACTGAGACCAATGTTTAGTTTGCAATTAATCAATTTATTAAGGGATAATACAAACTGAGGGATCAAGGTTCAGGAGAGGTTAACTAGGTATGTATACTGGAAAAGGAATTCAAAGGCACTAAAGTTTATGAAGGCACACTCCGAAGGAGAGGTGTAAATCAATGAAGTGAAAGGGTAGGAGTTGAGCCTAGTAAGAAAGTTAAAGTGTGTGTGTGTGGTGTGTGTGTATTTACCCTCCTTCCTTGCGTAGCGCAGTTCTCGAAATGTGCTGGCAGGCTGGGCTGGAGATCTGCAGGGGGGCCTGCGTCCCAGTAACCGGGGCGACCCCTTCCTGCTGCTGGCAGGGCTCTGGTCCCGTGGCTTTGTAGGAGATGCAGGCTGGGCAGGCTTATCCGGTCCGGTTCGGTCCAGGCTGGGCAGGCAGGGTCCCTGGGAGCGGGCACAGGCGGCGCCCCCCTCTTTGCTTCTCCTCGCAGCGGAGTGGCACTCAGGCAGGTTCAGGTGCTGCAGTGGGGTCTTGTCCCAGGCAGGCAGAGAGAGCGAGCAGAGACCCACAGAGAGCAGATCCTACTCTCTTTTTTATGGATCAGAGACCATTGTTCCAGAAAGCACCACGGTCTGAATTAGCCAATCACCATTGGCCAGGTACATATTCTGTTAGGAGCAGTTTTTAACCTATTGTCTATTTCTCTGCCACTTATTATGACCCTTGTGCTGCTTCTTTGCTCTGCACTTATCTGGTAGGGCAAGAGGCCTGCTCATTCTGTCCTTGAGTGAATCAGTGAAAAGGCATCACTCCTGTCTTGCTGACTTGAAAGGCATTTGTTGTTTAGTCTTCTATAGAGGGGAAAAAGAGGGACTGTTCCCCACAGTGACATAGTATATTTCTCATTTCTTGTTTCATTATTTAGCTTTAAAAATGAACAGACTTCTGAAAGTGGTGCTCAGTATACACCACTTGGTTCACAAATCTGAAATCTGTTCTATCACTAAAAGTACTTAATTTAAGCATATAACTTAAAAAGGCATCACCTTATACATCTTTATATCAATTATTCCACAAGCTAAACTACAGGTGTTTTCAATGCTTTAAGTCCCTCTTCCTTTTCTTCCTCAAACCCAAGTAAAAATGAAAAGGTTCTTAAGCTTATAATTTATTCAAAGTCAACAAAATCTTTACCAAATAAAAATTTAAAGTCTTTGAAAATCCCTTCCAGAAAGAGACTGTTATTCAGAGTGTGAAACGGAAATATTTAATAATATCTGCTGAGCTGTTCTATCACACAGAAAATCACACAGAATTTTAGGGGTTGGAAGGGACCTCAAAAGATCAACTAGTCCAAGCCTCATGCCAGAGCAAGATCACCTAGAGCACATCACACAGGAACTTGTCCAGGCAGGTTTTGAATGTCTCCAGCAAAGGAGACTCCACAACCTCTCTGGGCAGCCTGTTCCAGTGCTCTGTCACTCTCACAGGAAAGAAGTTTCTTTTGATGTTTACATGGAACCTCCTATGTTCCAGTTTGCACCCATTGCCCCTTGTCCTATCACTGGACATCACTGAAAAAATCCTGGCTCCACCCTCCTGACACTCGCCCTTAACATATTTGTAAACATTGATGAGGTCGCCCCTCAGTCTCCTTTTCTCCAAATTAAAGAGACCCAGCTCCCTCAGCCTTTCCTCATAAGGGAGATGTTCCACTTCCTTCATCATCTTTGTGGCTCTGAGCTGGACTCTTTCAAGCAGTTCCCTGTCCTTCTTGAACTGTGGGGCCCAGAACTGGACACAATATTCCAGATGCAGCCTCCCCAAGGCAGAATAGAAGGGGAGGAGAACCTCTCTTGATCAACTAACCACACTACATTGCTGGCTCATGGTCATCCTCCTGTCCACCAGGACCCCCAGGTCCCTTTCTCCTACACTGCTCTCTAGCAGCTCAGCCCCCAACCTGTACTGGGACATGGGGTTGTTCTTCCGCAGATGCAAAACTCTACACTTCCCCTTGTTGAACTTCATCAGGTTTCTCCCCGCCCAACTCTCCAGCCTGTCTAAGTCTCTCTGAATGGCAGCACAGCCTTCTGGTGTGTCAGCCACTCCTCCCAGTTTAGTGTCATCAGCAAACTCACTGAAGGCACATTCTGTTCCCTCATCCAGGTCACTGATGAAGATATTGAACAGTTCCAGTCCCAGTGCCAACCCCTGAGGGACTCCACTAGTTACAGACATCCAACTAGATTTTGTCCCATTGACCATAACTGTCTGACTTCTTCCTTTCAACCATTTCACAATTCACCTCATTAGCCAATCATCAAGACCACACTTCCTTAGCTTATCTATGAGGATGCTGTGTGAGACAGTGTCAAATGCTTTACTGAAATCGAGATAAACCACATCTACCACTCTACCATCATCTATCCACCTAGTTACTTCCTCATAGAAGGCTATAAAGTTGGTCAAACATGACTTTCCCTTGGTAAAACCATGTTGACTGCTCTTAATGACCCCCTCATCCTTGATATGCCTAGAGATAGTGCCATGAACATCTTGTTCCATCACCTGTCCAGGGATGGAGGGAAGACTGACCTCTCTATAGTTACCCTGGTCCTCCTTCTTGCCCTTCTTGTAGACTGGAGTGAAACTTGCCTTCCTCCAGTCCTCAGGCACCTCTCCTGTTTCCCATGACTTGCCAAAGATGATGGAGAGTGGCCTATCAATGACCTCCGCCAGCTCCCTCAGCACCCTTGGATGCATTCCATCCGGACCCATTGATTTATGGATGTCCAGGTTGCTTAACTGATCCCTAATCCAATCTTCATCTACCAAAGCAAACTCATCCTTCATCCTGACTCCTTCTGGTGCTATAGGGATCTGGGGCTTCTGGGGAGAGTCTGCAGGAGCAAAGATAGAGGCAAAGAAGGTATTCAGTACCTCTGCCTTCTTTATATCCTCTGTTACCAGAGCACCCACCTCATTTCTCAGTGGGCCTATATTGCCTCTAGTGTTAGTTCTATCTGCAACATATTTGAAGAAGTCCTTTCTATTGTCCTTGACCTGACTCGCAAGGTTAAGTTCCAAGGAGGCCTTAGCTTTCCTAGTTGCCCCCCTACATCCTCTGAAAACTGTCCTATATTCCTCCCAAGTGGCCAGCCCTTCCTTCCATGATCCATATATTCTCTTTTTTCCACTTGAGTTTGTCCAGCAGTTCCTTGTTTAGCCATCCTGGTCTCCTGGCTTCCTTACTTGGTTTCCTACCCATTGGGATGCACCGATCCTGAGCTTGCAAGAAGTGGTCCTTGAATCTTGAGCCCCTTTACCACCTAGTACCCTTTCCCATGAGACTTCCCTTAACAATTGTTTGAAGAGGCCAAAGTTGGCCCTGCCGAAGTCCAGGGTTGTGGTCCTGCTAGGTATTCTGTTCCTCCCACACAGGATCCTGCACTCCACCATCTCATGATCACCGCAGCCAAGACTGCCATTGACAGTCACTGCTTCAACCAGACCCTCCTTGTTGGAGAGTACAAGATCCAGCAGAGCTCCTCTCCTAGTCGGTTTGTCCACCATTTTTATCAAGAAGTTATCATCAATGCACTGGAGGAACCTCCTAGACTATGAATGGCTGGCTGTGTAGGCCTTCCAGCAAATATCTGGGTAGTTAAAATCCCCCCAGGAGGACTAAGGCCTTTAGTTGTGAGGCTGCTTTCAGCTGCCTGTAGAAAGCCTCATCAACTTCCTCGTCCTGATCAGGAGGTATGTAATAGACCCCCACAACTGTATCACCCATGCCAGCCTGCTCCTTAATTCGTACCCACAGACTTTCCACTTGTTCCTCTTTGGCCCCTGGACAGAACTAGTAGCTCTATCACATAAGGAGCAACTCCACCACCTCGTTTCACTGACCTGTCTTTCCTGAAAAGCACACAGCCATCCATGACCACATTCCAGTCATGTGAGCTGTCTTACCATGTCTCTTTAATTGTGACCAGATCATAACCCTTAGACTTCACACAGACCTCTAACTCCTCCTGTTTATTCCCCATGCTGTGTGCACTGGTGTGCAGGCATTTCAGGGCACGAGCTGAGCATGCTGGTGGCAACTTGGGAGGCGGGAGGCCTTCTGGTCTTCATTAATACTAGAACAATGCCCCACTAGTTCAAACCCAGCTACAAGCTCCTCCCACTTTGAATCTAGTTTAAAGCTCTGTGAATAAGCCCTGGCAACTCTTGCCCTAGTACCCATTTTCCTCTGCAGGACAGGATCTTCCCAAACAATGCCAACAGGCCTGGTGTCCTGTACATCAAGACATTCAGGAGTTTTTTCCCCTACCCCCTTCAAGACTAGTTTAAAGCTCTCTCAATGAGTCCTGCCACCTCCTGGCCAAGAATCCTTTTCCCTCTTGTTGATAGCTCCATGCCATTGTTTGCTAGCATACCTGGTGCCCTGTAAACATCTCCATGATTGAAAAACCCAAAGTTCATCTGATGGCACCAGCATCTAAGCCAGTCGTTAATCAGTTGTGTTTTCCTAGTCCTTTCAGCTTTTCTTGCCACTGAAGGAACTGAGGAAAAGATAACTTGTGCTCCTGATCCTGCAAGCATTTGACCTAATCCTCTGAAATCTCTTTCATCACCCTGGGACTTGCCTTGGCAACCTCATCAGTGCCCACCTGCATGACCACTAGTAGGTAGTAATCAGAGGGCTGCACCCAGACTGGGTGTTTCTCAGTAACATCACTAACCCGGGCCCCAGGGAGGCAGCAGAGCTCCCTGAGGGTTGGGTCTGGCTGGCATATAGGGCCCTCAGATCCCCTCAAAAGAGAATTTCATACAACAATTACCTTCCTCTTGTTCTTAGCAGAGGCAGCCCTAATGCACAGGCAGACTGCCTCTGCAACTCCCTGGATGGACCTTTGTCAGTAACCTCAGTTACCCAGTTTTCCTGTTCCAGGGCCATATACTTGTTCTGTAAGGGCACACATGAAGGTGAGGGAAGCCAGGAGCAGGTTTGCCTGTTGCCTTGAGCAGGAACCTGCTTCCAGTTCCCCTCCTCTCTCAGGTCCCCTACCTCTGCCAGGTGACAGGAAGGCAGAAGATCCTTTACTTCAAGTGAAACCTCTCCCTTGGGGCTTTGTCTCAAGGATGGAAAGTTATTACTCCACCAATCTATTTCTCTTTCACACTCCTGGATACTTTGTAATCTTTCTACCTCCTCTTCTAGCTCAGCCACTATGCTGAGTAAATCATTCACCTGGTCACCGTGTATGGGTCTGAATTTCAAGGATCTTAGTGCTTTTAAGACAATATTTACTCAGAACATCTCTGCATTAAATGCACAAGTGCCAAAAATGGAACACACCTCAAAGAACTTAATTAAAGCACATTAAAGAAGAAAGTGGTAGTTCAACAACTGAGGAGGTATGCTTCTGTCTTAATGATGCTTAAGATGCGTGTCTTTACTTGAAACATCAGGTGCTGAATAAGGTGGGACTTAACCAAGTCATACTACATATTTTTTTTTGTTCTGATAGTCAATCATGTTTAGACACAACCAAGCACAGGCATAAAAAGCAGAGAAGCAGAAGAAAACCCATGTGGTACATTATTGCATAACTCAAAAATTGCAGGGGACATTTTGTGAAAAAGCATAGAATTCAGCTACCACAATTAAGTGCATTTCTTTAGTCACCTGGCATATCTAGCTACAGCTACTTATCAGAATTACTTGCAGCCTGAAAATGCCTCTGTACTGTAAATATAAAAGCAAACCAATCAGAAATTTACATTACTAGTAAATGAAACTTTGAGGCTTTTGCTACTAAGCTTGCAATAACAGAGGCTGTTAATCACATGTTTTAAAAATAATTTAGCTTTCAAATAACTGTATCTATTTCATAAATAGATGATGTATTCTGGTTGCTGTTAACAGTAATGCAAATGCCTCTGTAGGACACAACAAGTGGCCATCAAACAGTTTCCCAAAATGTAATTTGTGACTGATTTGGCTTTAAAAGTCCTGATGAAAGACTTTTAGAGTCTTGGCTACAAGTAGTAGATCTGTCAATAAAAAGTGACCTTTTCTATTAATGAATAAAAATACATAGGCAAACTATCAGTTCAAATAAATCTGTCAGAGTTGCTATTGCATTGATAATATCCCCTACACAGAAAGCATAAATCTTACGGATTAAAATGTAAGCAACCATGCTATATAAAAATAAAAAGCCATTCAAGAATTTTCTCTTGACAAACTAATGAAACAACAGATCATCCCACATCTAAGATCTCAGTTTAGATGCATCCTAAATTATTTTTGTTGATTTCCCTCTACAGTTAACAGTATCTTAGAGCTGGGCTTATCTACAGGTGTTTCAGTATCCACACTGTTGAATTATGTGAATAATTGCCTTTTTATTACCCAGCGAAAAGATCAGAGTAGGTATTATTCCCTTCCATAGTCAAGGAGGAGTTGTAGGCAAGGGAACTGGGACACAGAGAGGAACAAAGCAAAGACAGAACAGCCCTCAGGGGCCCTACAGTTATATTAGAGACATTTCTGATCTTATTATTCATACCCTCCACTGCAAACTACTTTATAACAGGTAAGGGAGCATTAAGGTCATAAAATAAACATAGATAGGGAGAGCTTCAATCAGGAAGTTATTGCAAATAGGGGACAAGGGACAACGAAGAAAACAAATGCATAACATAGATGATTGGCAAGGCAGAAGTATATAAGATTAACAAAGTCACAGGTCATGGCAATGCAGGAATCCAAAATTTAAGCATAATGCATGATGGTACATGTAAAAGTGATGAATAAATGAGATTTATTTTTATATAATAAAATTAATTAAAATTCATGTTTTTCTTGGAGTTAGAAGAAAAATGTGTTCACAAAGGTATGTTAATCAATGAAAATAAGAAAGTCAAATGAATTTAAAATATTTTCTTATACCTTTGTGAACATCTTTTCACTGTCATTGAGTCCATTGTTATTTGGTAAACAAGTTGTCCTGCTAAAAATATTTTATAATCACAAAAGCACTTTGGTTGGAAAAGAACTTTAAGATCAGCACACCTAACCAGTAATTTAGCATTGCCAAGTCCAACACTAATCTGTGCCCCTGAGCACCAGCTGGATTGAACTCCATTCACCACAATTCTTTGGGTGTGGCCATCCAGCCAGTTTTTCACCCAGCAAAGCCTACACCTCTCCAAGCCATGAGTAGCCAGTTTCTCCAGGAGAACATTGGGCAAAATTGAGTTAAAGCCTTTATTAAGGTCTAGGTAAACAGCACCTACAGCCTTTTCCTCATCCAGTAAGCATTGTCACCTTGTCATAGAAGGAGATCAGGTTTGTCAAGCAGGACCTGCCCTTCATAAACCTATGTTGACTTGGTCTGATCGCCTAGTTGCCCTGCACATGCTGCATAATGGTACTCAAGATGATCTGCCTCATGACCTTCCACGGCATCAAGGTGAGATTGTGAAGCCTGTAGTTCCCTGGATCCTCCTTCTGACCCTTCTTGTAAATAGATGTCACATCTGCCAATCTTCATTCTACTGGGACTTCCCTGGTTAGTCAGGACTGCTGGTAAATGTTGGAAAGTGGCTTGGAGAGAACTTCTGCTGTCTCCATCAATATGCTTGGGGGGATCACATCTGACCCTGTAGATGTGTGTGCCTAAGTGGTATAGCAGGTCATTAATCATGTCCTCTTGGATTTTGGGGGATCCATTCTGCTCCTGATCCCTGTCTTCCAGCTCAGGGGGCTGGCTATCTGGAGAACAACTGGTCTTACTACTAAAGACTGGGACAAAGCAGGCATTAAGTACCTCAGTCTTCTCCTCATCATGTTAGTGAACTTTGGTTCATATAAAAATAAATCTGCAGCAGAACAAGCACAAAACTGAGAGAGCTGGGATAGTTCAGCCTGAAGAAGAGAAGGCTCGGGGTGGAATATACCAATGTGCACAAATATCTGAAGGAGGGTGAAAGAAGGCAGAGCCAAGCTCTTTCCAGTGGTGCCTGGTAGCAGAACAAGAGTCTCTGGGCAAAAACGAGGTTTCTTAGGTTTCTTCTGAACATAAGGAAACACTTTTCACTGTGAGGCTGACCAAGTACTGACATAGGTTGCCTAGAGAAGTAGCATAAGCCTAGGTGGATGTGTGTTTGGAGGGATGTTGAACCAGGTTACTTTCAGAGGTCCCTTCAAACCTCAACCATCATGTGGTTCTGTGATTCCATGCAGGTGGGAAAAATGAGTTTGCTCTAAGACTACCAGATTATGGTATTTATCAGGAAAGACGTCTCTTCTTCTAACTTTAAAAAAGAATACACGTATTTATGACTTTCATATTAATTTATGACTTTTCAAATTAATCTGCAATTAGAGATTAAGTTTTTTTAGCCCTAGGGTGAAAGATATTCTTAAGAAGTTAGAGGAAACTATGGAAATCATCCATGTACCTCTTACAGAAATCTCATGCTTCAAACATTTTGTCTTGCTTTGAAACACTGAAGTTTCTTACCACTCAAGAGGAAGAAATGCTGTAGTGTGAGAGAAGTAAGTTGAAAACTGAAGGCCCTAGAGATGAAGTGGTGGGCATCTGAGGCCCCCAGGTCTGAACATGAGGGAAGGTAGAGGGCCAAGTCATTGATCCTCAGAAATTGGGGAGTCTTTGCTGGTCACAGTCAGATGAGACATTTTCATCATGGGATACATGCGTGAGGAATTAAGGGCATTTCTAGGTGACGGAAAAATACTTAAAGGAGAAGGTCATTGGAAGAATAATTGAGATAGGCCAGCAGTTTAGGAAGGAGAACAGCGTGAGCCCTGTACAAGCATGGATGTTTACAGTCCAAGTAAAGAGTGTTGTGAAATCCTGAATTTGTAACGATCTAAGTGTCTCAGCTTGTAAGAGATAGGAAATACCATTTTAAAAATGTTAGATTAAATAAAAACCAACTCAAAAAACCAACAAGAACCACACAATATTGCTGCAGCTCAGACATGAAACACAATCCCAAACTAGGAAGGTGGGTCTAGAACAAACTTCATTGGTAAGCCAGGGCCACCTTCAGTCTTTATGAAGCAATGATCTTATCTCGCTTTTTAATAAGCCTCAGTGGATTTTTTGATTGACTAGCAGTGTAAAACTGCTAATGGAGCTACTCAGCTTACAACACCAGGAAGATAAATGGGGTTTGGCCAGTAAAATAAATTAAATAAATTTATTAATACAAAAATAAACACAAAAAAACCCCAACAATGAAAAAAACCCAAACAACCAAACCACATGTGACATGGGGTCACTGAGAAAAATATAATTAACATATGATTTTTATATCCAGGCTAAGTTGTTTTGACAGCTGACTGGCAGGCAGAGAACAAGTTGGCTATTAATTCACTAATTGAAGTCTTTGATGTGCTATCTCTGAATCCATTCTAGTGCTGTGTCTGGAGCAGTTTTCCTAGCTATCAAGTTACTTCTGTCTTCTTAAAATTTCTCCTAATACATACCTCTTTGTACAGTTCTTCCCTCTTAGTTTAAATAATTAAAAAGAATCCTTACATGCTGCCTTTCCTGAACTGTTGTCCTGTGTTTTGCTCTGAATTTCACACACCTCATTTAGACCATAGGCTTTTCAGATAGGGTATTAATCTTGTAAATTTATAGTGCTGCATGTGTGTTTAATGCTAATAATGTGCAGTGACAGGGCAGGGCAGATTCATAACCAATGCCCTGAAAAACAGCAGTTATTGAATTCGTAATCTGGCAGTTCATATTCACAAGAGAGGGAAAAAGCTGTCATCTCAGAATAGAGGATCTGCTATAAAAGAAATGGGTTTTTGCACTAATGGTTATCAAGAATTCATACACTCCAGTTCATTACCACTTCCATATAGTAGTGACTATTTCCTAATGTTCCTCATACCATAAAGCTGTTGTTTAAGTTCATTTGATCACTCCCATTTGTTAAAAGAAAGGTTTCCCAAATAAAAAGTAAATTAAATCGGAGGCATATGAACATAACACCCACATACTCCTGCCCATCAAACTTCATAGTGAGAGAACAGAACAACTTGGTATGTAAAATGAGGTAGACAAGTACCTCAGTAGCACTTAAGAAACAGCATCTGAGTCATACAAGGAGAGATAAAGGAAGTGAGTGCTGGGTGGGCTAAGCAAGGAAAATGGTTGGGAGCTGTAGTTTTGGAAGTAAGATGAAAGACTTCATCTAACAGAAGGAGGACTTGTAGGAAAAGTAATCTCTTTACAAAACTGTTGAGGACCAAAATACAGTTTTTGAAGAGCCTATTTAATTACAGCTCTGATCTTCCAGTAAGCTGAGTGCTCCTGGCAAAACACATTTTTGCTCTTTTTCCAGCAGGATTGTCAGCACCAGGCAACTGCCTCTTCTAAGGGCAATCTACAAATATACTTCAGGGTACTGGGATGCTTTGCTGAGCACAATCAGATGCTTCTTGAAAGCAGCACTAAGAGTAGCAACAAAATGAATTACTTAGAAGGGGAAAGAAAAAAAATAACATAACATAAACCACAGATAGATTTTGTGTGGGGTTTCCATAGCAGATAACATGAAACTTGGCAAGGGAAATATCCCCAGTTACTCTGTGGTTCTCGCTACTGTAGGAATTCTTGCAGAGTTTTTCTGGGGCTCCAGAGGCAGCAGATACAGCAATACCCTCATCTGCCAGCTTGATCACCTGCTTGTGAGTCCACAGGAAGCCTGTCTCTAGGATCCACTCCTACCACACTCCTACCCTGCCTCTCCAAAGAGAAGGACATGTCTCAGGCTCCCATTGACCACAATTCCCTCAGCCCTTCTCCCTAATCAGGGCATAAGAGGGATCCTAAGGCTGAGTTAACCAGTATACAAATCTGTGATAATTGTATTGGACATCACATCTGTGCCCTTAACACAACTTTTCCCCCCTCCTCTCTTTCTTTTCATTCCTCTTCACTCTGCTAGTAGGCAGTCCTCTGGAGTAATCAAGTTACAACAAACTGAAGTTTTCGTGCTATGCGAGAGGGTAAGTTTAAAGAAACATGGAAACAAGTACAACTCTTCTTTTTTTTTAATTTTTTTAATTTTTGGGAGAGGGAGCTCTCAAATATACATCAGGCATGAAGTTAATGCATTTCTGTTACTCACAGTCAGGTTTTATTCTTGCCCCCACTTCAAGTTAATTATATGAATGTTTCAAGAAGCCAAGGACAGTAATTCCAATATGTAATCAGTGCATTGGAACAGCTAACTAGATCATACTGTACCTCATAGGTATAGTTTTTATTCCCATTGCATACCATGTGTTTTCTAGGGAAAAATGCAAAAGGCTGACAACAACAATAGGGGGAAAAGGTGTAAAAAAAAAGATGCTGTAACATAATACTGTCACAGAATAGGAATACAATCAGTGGACTTCAGAGGCAAAATAATTATATTTTTTATTTCTCCCAACATTTTCACATTTTCCAAGATAATCCTCAGGCTTTCTGTAATTATTATAATATTCAAAAACCCAAAGTTAGACACAGAAACTATATACTATTCCCTGTTTGTATCTGTGTTTGGTAAAATGAGTTTTCATTTTGGTTCTTGCTTGGATTTCACAGATATTTGTGGTAGATGAGTAATTTGTCAAGTCTCCACCATTAATAGCATATTCTTCTGCAATACACAAATTACATCACTTAGTCTCACTTCTATGGATCAAATTCAGCACAATGTAATGGCTCTTCAAAAGTGTCATTGTATATCCTGTGAATGTAGCCTTGATTGTAGATGTCGACCAAATTTTTAAAAATAAAAAACCCAAACCAAGACACCTGTTTTTCCCTGAAATAGGAAGTGTGTAAAAGATGAGAAATGGAGAATTTTATTTACAAACAAGTTTATTAGAAGGTTTTTTTGAAAGTTAAGTTTTTTAAAATACTATCCCTAATCCAAATGAAGAAAGTATAAAACATATTATGCTGAAAAGTAGATCTGCATAAAACAAGAAGGTTAAAATAATTTTTGCAAGATTTTTTAAAGTAGTATTTTTTTACCAGCTAAGTTAATAAACTCTCATCTACACTTCCGAAGGAAATATGGGAGGAAGGACTCTCTAAAAGAAGGAATAACTCTCTCCTCATATTTTACTTCTTCCTTAGGTTTAATTGTGCTACACCTTAATATCCCATCTACCACAGTCTACCATCTCCATATCAATTAAGATGGCAACTGAATTTCCCAAAGGCGATACCTAAGTGAGAGCACTCTGAGTTAAAGTGGCTTATTTGCAGACATCTGCAGATGTTAGGGCTGTGCCCACGCAGAACAAGATCTTTTGCTGATGTAACTCTCGCGCTATCGAAGCCATGCTAAAGACTAGTTTGAGCTTCGTGCTGCTCTAGAAACATTTGTCTTCCAAGTCAGCATAACTAACCTGTGCTCTTGAGCATAACGAGTAAATATAAAATGCAGCATAAACATAGCTAAAGAATGAGGTAAAAAACGGCAGATCTGTTGAAGAGAAGTCATAAAACATACTTATTTCAAAAAGGGGCATCAAACTTTCCTTAGCTGGGAGTTTAGAGAGGGCCAATGAAAGGTTTTATGAGCAGGGAAAATAGAGCAGGCAGTGGAGAGGGCCTTGGACAAATTCTAGTTTGTGAGACAGGTCCCTGTCTCAGAGGGAGAAACCTTTACAGCATGTTTTAAAGCATATTTTGGAACTGCACTAGGATAAGTCTCACAGAGCCTTGTGGTCTGAAATATAAACCAAGCAGAAGCATCTCAACATGCTAACTTTCCTCTTTTGAAGATTAAATGGCTGAGGTTTACTGTATGTGATAACAATGATAGGCATGTTACTGCTGAAAATTCCACATGAAACTTTTATGAGCCTATTCACACTAAGGGGCTTTCTCTTTTTTTTTTTTTTTCTTTCTTTCTTTTTTTTTTGAGGTTGTGGGTACGAAATTAACCACAGTTTCAGTTAATGTCACTGGCAGTAATTTGCAGTTAGTTCTCAATAAGAGTTCCCTCTGTGGGAGCCATTTCCATCTGCAGCAGGAGACCATAGAATAAGCCAGTTCCTTCTGAGCTCCAACAGAGCAGGACACACTGATTTGTTTTCCTCTTTTCATGGGACGGACTTCTAGAAATTTTAAAAGGGAGTGAAGGATTCTTGGAAGTGTGTTTTCCCTCTCAGTTAAGACTCAGCACGTAACATAGCCTCAAAAAAACTATTTCAGAAAAGCTTGTAAATAGCTAATCCAACCTAGTGCAAATTCAGCAACAGAAAGTTCTCTTAGTAACAAACTCAACACAGCTGGTAAAGCCAAAGTCGCCTGCTGCAGCTTACCAACATGGCACACTGTGTGCTACTCTTTCTTCCTGGCCCAACCACCTCACAGTGCTATTGCAGCCTCCTGAGTTTCCTTCCATAAGGAACAGCTTCTCCAGTCTCTTGTAAGAAGTAGCCTTTCACCATGACCTTTTTTATAACCTTCATCCACACGTCTTTCCTCATGGAAATTTACACTGGCATTTTGATTGAAACACCATGACAGTATAACCTGTGGGCAATCCAGATACCAAAATGTGATGGATCATCTGTACCATGTCCAGAATGGTCACGTAAGAACTAGCAACAGCTCAATAAACTGAGTTTCCTAAAAAGTAAATACAGAGCTCCTCTTCACAATAGAAATTGGCAGCAATTACTGTTGAACACTGTTGCTCTGCTATTTAGAAATGCATTCTACATGTAAGAGGAATGTATCATGTTCTTTCAAGCAATTAGAGAGATGTACAGAGCCATCACTGCCATTAGAAAATAAAAATCTATGCAGACAGCCTGTCCTTTGCTGGAAACCACCTATGGCTGCTATGCATTTAGTGAAAATGCTGTATTTTTTGAACCACACCCTTTTGAGTGAGGGGATTAGTTAAGGAAAACAAACAAACAAACAAAAGAAACAACAACAGCAAAACAAGTGTCTTTTTGGTAATTTTCAGTTCTTTTCTGACAAGGATAAAGTATCTTCAATGCTGAAAAAGTAACACTTGTACTTAGCAACTGACCTGGTTAGGTTTTCCTAAACACAATGGGAATACATACTTATGAATGTAGTTGACACAACATGAAGGTGCACCTGAAATATTCACTTCCTCTCTAAGGAAGTGTAATTCTGACTGGTTAGCACCATTTCAGAAACTTTGGTGTATACTGTCCTTTTTTGCTCGACTAATTTTCATGGATGTTGAAAAGAAAGTTCTGCTTATAATGTACATAACAGCCTAACAGGAACCAGGGATTCAGTAATTCCTCCTCTCACTCATTGGACTAAATTAACCAGCACGTATGCATTTAGGACATTAAACATAGCCTAGCATTAGATACAGTGAAACTTAACTGTTGTTCAGATTATGGGATGTTCTTTCTACATCTGGTTGTAAGAACAATAAAAAAAGGTAGAATTTCACTTAAAACCACGGTGAAGGGTAAGTACATTTGAGGTAAAGGGATGACATGGTGCCACTGAAGTCAACAAAACAAGGATGTGCTCATAAAAACAGAATCAAGAATATTTTCAATAAGTTATTATCCTTTAGTAGAGATATGGTAAATTGTTTGAGGGTCTGTTACAAAAACAGTGATTGTTTAAAGTAACTGTTTTACTTTGTGGCCTGGGTAGACTATAGGTGCACTATTTGTTGTCACTATGGCAAAGATGATGACTGCTACGAGAGCACCTTATGCTGTCTTGCTGCCACTGTAAAGAAGCTGCTTTCCTCTTTATTGTGCATTCTTCTTCAAAACAGTTTAAAAAACCAAACCTAAACAAAAAAAAAAAACCCAAACACGTCCAACTGTGTGGAAAGTAAACATATTTCTAGTGTGGCAGAGTGGATTTCACCTAGGATTATATCTGGAATTAAATTGTGGGAGCTAAGCCTTGATAAAGTGAAGCCTCTATTCTGTCGTTTGTCATCCATCTCTGTTTTATCCTGTTAGAGGGGAAAGGTTAGTGTTGAAATGTGTGGTCTTCCACTATTACCAGCTGGCTGCTGGAGTATTTCACTAAACATTCTTGATTGCTAAAACCTAACATGGCACACATTGAAAATCCCTCACAAAAACGTCCTAAAATCCATTCATTGTCAGGTAACAGGTACAACATTCTATATAAGTGGTTCTCAGAAAGAGTAATTCTGAAAAATGTTAATGACTTCAGCCTTCAATGGAAAGATTTAGTAATAAAAATTTTAATTCACTGCCCCTTCCTCCCCACAAAAAAAAAAAAAAAAAAAAAAAAAAAATCAAGACAGGTTAACATGTCAAGAGCAGGATCATTAGTCATCTAAGGTGAGGTAGAGAGGGAGGTTGTATATCCCCATGATTAACAGAATTGGCATCTGGAATCTGTTAAAAAAATCTGATTTACTTTGTAACAGAGGATTATGGATGAATTTGGAGTTCTTTATGGTCCACAGAGGCTTGTGAAATTCAAATACAAAATCTGTCAGTTAAACATTTCATGAAAAGCTCTACCTTAGACTAACCGAAAGAGGCATGAACAAGTGCTTAGGGGGATGAAAATCCACAGCATGTTTTGGTAGCTAACCACTTACAGAAACATTAACATTCTTGGGCAGGCCTCTCTGTGAGCTTCTGAAGTAACTTAGGAACCAGCAGGATTCAGTTCCAGCAGACTTCCAACACCCTGAAAAAACAGTCAGTCAGAAGCCTCTAGTATTTATGAATTATTAATGCTGGGTTTCTTGAGTTTTTTTCCTTGGCTTTGCTTTTGTGTGCGTGTTCAGCTGAGTAATTCGAGAGGCTGATAGAGACATTAATAGGTTAACTAACACCAAGGGTAATCTTTAAAGTTCATAAAAGCCATCAGCTTTCAATGAAGTATTTTCATTTTTCTTTTTCTGAACTGGATGGGAAACATTATTTTTACACTTGGTGCCAGCACAGGTGCCCCCACAGACCAGTTTTTAAGATTTTTTTTTTATTTTATTTTTTTTTTTTTTTTAATGTAGAAAACAGGGTCAATTTACAGTCCCTGTCACAGGAACGTGTTCGTGTTGTATCAGTAACTTCTCTCAATTACGATCACTGTCATCTAAATAAGGTATCGAGATTTTAATATCTCACACATCGTCCTCCTGAAATAGCAAGGTCTGAGGGAGAGAAAAAGGAGAGGGAAAGGGGAGGGCTGAGGACCTGAGATGCTGTGTGTTGCAAGTTGAAGGAAAATTTCCCGCACGCGGTCTCACGAGACCCGGCGGCAGCGCGGGGCGCGGAGCGGCCGCGGCACC
>NW_009952887.1:249106-257571 GCF_000747805.2 Chaetura pelagica | reverse complement strand
GACGGGTGTCATAGGCAGGGCTTAGGGTTTTTGGATCATGGGCTGTTGTATGAGACACCCAGCCTGTGGGTGGCAGGTGGGATGCACCTGTCCCACAGGGGCAAAAGGCTTTTGAGGCAGGAGTTAGAAGGGCTCATTGACAGGGCTTTAAACTAGATAAGAAGGGGGGAGGGGAGATAACAGGGCCTGTTAGGGACAAGCCCAAGAGAAACACACCAGGACTTGAAGGATGGTGGACTAGGGAGGATTCCCACTCTGTTGTTTCATTTGAGAGAAAGGATAGATGTTTATAAATCATGGAAACACCTGAGAAGAGTCTGGTAGAAAAAAGAGCACACAGTGGAAAAAAGGTGTTAGAATCATTAGCTCATCTGAAGGGCATCTATACCAATGCAAGCAGTATGAGCAACAAACAGGGAGCTTGAAGCCATGATACACCAGGAAAACTATGACATAGTCACTGGCACAGAAACATGGTGGGATGCATCACACGACTGGAGTGCCACAGTCAATGGCTACAAGCTCTTCAGGAGGGACAGAAAGGGAAGGAGAGTGGTTGGAGTGGCCCTGTATGTTAGAGAATGCTATGAGAGCTTGGAAATCAAGTATAGTCATGATGAGGCTGAGAGTGCTTGGATCAGGTTAAGGGCCAATAAAGCTGATATTGCTGTGGGAGTCTGCTAGAGACCTCCCAACCAAAGCAGTGAAGTGGATGAAGCTTTCTATCAGCAGTTGGGGTAAATCTCCCAGTCCCTTGCTGTTGTTCTTGTGGGGGACTTCAACCTCGCAGACATCTGCTGGGAATACAACACAGCGGAGAGGGAACATTCCAAGAGGTTCCTGGAATGTGTGGAAGGGAACTTCCTCACACAGCTGATAAGTGAACTGACCATGGAGGGTGCCCTCCTGGACCTGCTTCTGGTGAAGAGGGAAGATCTTGTGGGGGAAGTAAAAGTTGGAGGCCGTACAGGGCACAGTGACCATGAGATAATCAGTCGAGTTTTTGATCTCTGAAGAAACAAGGAGAGGGGTTAGTAAAGCTGCCACCTTAGACTTCTGGAGGGCAAATTTTGACCTGCTCAGAAGGCTGACTGACTAAGTCCCATGCGAGGCTGCCTTGAAGGATAAAGGAGTCCAGGAAGGGTGGACATGCTTCAAGAAAGAAGTTTTAAAGGCACAGGAGCAGGCTGTCCTTGTGTGCTGGAAAACCAGTAAGCAGGGTAGGAGACCAGTCTGGCTAAATAGGGACCTTTGGCTGGACCTTAGGAACAAAAAGAGAGTCTATGGCCTTTGGAAGAGGGACAGGTCACTCATGAAGTCTGTAAAGATTAAGTGAACCTATACAAGGTGAAAGTTAGGAGAGCCAGAGCACACCTAAAGCTCAAACTGTCTACAGCTGTTAGGGATTTTAAAAAATGTTTCTATAAGTTCATTAACAACAAAAGGAGGATTAGGGAAAATTTCCATCCTTTATTGGATGCAAAGGGAATCTTAGTACAAAGGATGAGGAAAAGGCTGAGGTTCTCAGCAATACTTTGCCTATGTCTTTAGCAAAGGTACTGGCTGTTCCGAGCCACATGAGGTAGGAGACAGGGAGGAGATGCAGAATGAGGTCATCACAATTAAAGAGGAAGTGGTCACAGACCTACTACACCACTTAGACACACTCAGGTCTCTGGGAGTGGATGGGTTACATCCAAGGGTGCTGGAAGAGTTGGCAGACATGATTGCCAGGCCACTTTCCATTATTTACCTGCAGTCCCGGCTAACTGGGGAGGTCCCAATGGGCTGGAGGGTAGCAAATTTAAGACCCATCTATAAGAAAGGCAGAAAGAAGGATCTGGGAAACTATAGACCTGTCAGTCTGACCTCTGTACCAGGAAAGGTCATGGAGCAGATCATCTTGAGTGTAATTGGGAGGCATATAGTGGACAGCCAGGGGATCCAGCCCAGTCAGCATGGGTTTATGAAAGGCAGGTCCTGCCTGACAAACCTGATCTCCTTCTGTAACCTGATGAGCTGACTATTGGACGAGGGAAAGGCTGTGGATATTGTCTATCTGGACCTCCAAAAAGCATTTGACACAGTTCCCCATAGAACTCTCATAAAGAAACTGGCTGCTCATGCCCTGGATGAGCATACAATCTGTTGGATCAAGCACTGGCTGAAGGATCAGGCCCAGAGAGTGGTGGTCAATGGAGTCAAGTCCAGCTGGAGCCAGTCACAAGTGGTGTTCCTCAGGGCTCAGTGTTGGGACCATTTCTGTTTAACATCTTTATTGATGATCTTGATAAGGACATGGAATGTCTTATCAGTAAGTTTGCAGATGACATGAAACTAGGCAGGAGTGTTGATCTGCATAAGGATAGGGAGTCTCTACAGAGAGACTTGGATAGATTTGATTGTTGGGCTGATGTTACTGGTGTGGGCTTCAACAAGGCCAAGTGCCAGGTCCTGCACTTGGGCCACAAAAACCCCAGGCAATCCTACAGGCTTGGGGAAGTGTGGCTGGAAAGTGTCTGGCAGGAAAGGACCTGGGGTTTCTAACTGTCAAGCAGCTGAATATGAGGCAGCAGTGTGCCCAGGTGGCCAAGAAAGCCAGTGGCATCCTGGCTTGTATTAGAAATAGTGTGACCAGCAGAAGTAGAGAGGCGATTGTCCCCCTGTCCTCAGCACTGGTGAGGCCACACCTGGAGTGCTGAGTCTAGTTTTGGGCACCTCAATTCAAGAGAGATATTGAGGTGCTGGAGCAAGTACAGAGGAGGGCAATGAAGCTGGTGAAAGGCCTAGGGAATAAATCTTATGAAGAATGCTTGAAGGAGCTGGGAATGTTTAGTTTGAGAAAGGGGAGACTGAGCGGCGACGTGAAAGGACATTGTAGAGAGGTTGGTGCTGGTCTCTTCTCACAGGTAATTAGCGACAGAACAGGAGGGAATGACTTCAAGCTGCAACAGGGGAGGTTTAGACTGGACATTAGGAAAAGAATTTTCACAGAAATAGTGGTTAGACACTGGAATAGGCTGCCCAGGGAGGTAGTTGAGTCACCATCCCTGGAGGTGTATAAGGGTCATTTGGATGTGGTGTTGGTGGAGATGGTTTAGGGGAGAACTTTGTAGAGTAGGGATGAGATTGGTGATCCCAAGGGTCTTTTCCAACCTGAATAGTTCTATGATTCTATGATTTAAAGAAAAGTTAAAAAATGCTTTAGACCAATGGAATAAAAGGCAAATTCGCTTCACAATTCCCACATTCCTCTTCTGTCAAGTTGCTCCTTTCAAAGGTCTTAATATATGAGAAAAAAAAATGCAGCAGTTACTGTTTTGTACTCTTATTCATCATTGCTAAAGTATATATACGGATAGCTGTGCAACCAAAGTATGTGAACCTAGAATCTAAAGAAATCCCAGTATTCCTATTAGGTGAGGTCATACACTAAGATACAGGGAATGGAAGTAATGGGAGCAAAGCTACAAAGACCAAAGTCCAACTTTTAGTAAGAAATGACTGACTCTTCTCCTCTTTTCTGGTTGGTTTGTTTTTTTCCCCATTCTCCTTCTTCATTGCATTTGAGTAATAAGTGTCACCAAACTTCTCTAAAGTTCAATAGTGAGATTTCTGTATTCCTGTTCAAATAACTGGGAAGATAAATGCAAAAACTCCTTTGAGATTTGAAGTTACTCAGTTCTGTGAGGAATTTAGACCCAGCTGTTTTGATAATACCTATGCTTTAGGCCCATCTCAAATTGCAGTGTTTGGAAGGAAGCCTGAATTTTTGTTATGAATCTACCCTTCTGATGAAGTTCACAAATAGACTTTCTAAAGCAGCTACAGCTTGGACCTATTTTACTAGATTGTGCCATTAAAAAAATGATCTTTGTAAAATGGAAAGTTTATATGCAATCATGGTGACAAAAACTGTGGTGTTTTGTTTGTTTGTTTTCTTCTTTCAATAGAACTGAATAGTGTCCCACCAGGATAATATGCCACAAAACTTATTTACTGCTTCAGATGAAATACTCAGATATTCAAAGTATAACTTGGTCACAGTTAGGCACAGCAATCACAGCTCTTAGAGCCGGGTACTGTGAAGATCTCAGATACCAAGACATCAGTCAGCAGCTAAGGTGAAGACCTGAAGCAACAAGTAAAGACTAGCAAAACATGGGGTAACAGTGAGCCTTCACTGACCCCATTATAATCTGTGTGCAGCTTTCCTGTTGCAAATACTTGCATGTTGGCTTTTGAGAAAATGTTTCAAAATTGAATGCCAGTCTCAGCTAGCTTGTAGTTTGATAGCCAATCAGCATATTTTACAGAAATAAAAAAACTTCTCATTATTCATTGTGTATGACATAACATTCTCCTAAAAAACAGTATTTCAATCCATGAAATGTGCTATACCAAAGAAATGCAAAACTTGAATACTGTATTACATAGAACAGAGGATCTCAGGAAAAAAAAAATAATAAATGCCTGTCATAGAAGCATATTAAAGAAAAACTCCAAGTCTGAATTGTTTTGTATATAAGAAGAGACAGTGGGACAGATCCCAAGGAAATGAAAGCTCTTCTCGTCCTCAGGTAATAAATTGATGTCATTCTTACTGCTATTCATAACAAACTTACTACTGCAGTGAAACAGAAGTTTATAAGCCAAAGTCACAGATATATTTAGGGTTCAAGTACTCACTCTCTTGTCCTACTGCATTTCTGAAAGCCTCTAGACTATGTTGGTCACCAAAGATGTAATTTTTAAGGACAGTAGTCCCATGAAAAATTAATCTGAGCGATTTGCTGTTTCTCTAGCCCAGTATGGAATGATTTCTCCCATAACATCCTTGTAAGCAATCTCAGAATATGTGGGATATAAGAATGGATAGTAAGATGGATTAAGAACTGGCTACCCAATGGAGCCCAAAGAATGGTGATCAATGGTGCAGAGTTCAGCTGGAGACCTGTAACTAGTGGAGTCCCCCAAGGATCAGTGCTGGGTCCAGTCCTGTTCAACATCTTTATCAATGACCTTGATGATGGGACAGAGTGTCTTCTCAGCAAGTTTGTTGATGACATGAGGCTGGGAGGATTGGCTGATTCACCTGAAGGCTGTGCAGCCATTCAGCAAGATTTGGACAGGATGGAGCTGGGCAAAGAGCAACCTAAGAAGGTTCAACAAGAAATGCAAAGTCCTGCACCAGGAAAGGAACATCAAAATGCACCAGTACAGGTTAGGAGGTGATCTACTAGAGAGCAGCTGGGTGGAGAAGGACCTTAACGTCCTGGTTGACAACAAGGTATCCATAGGACAATGATGTACCCTTGTGGCCACGAAGGCCAGTGGTATCTTGGGGTGCATCAAGAGGAGCATCTCCAGCAAATCAAGGGAGGTTCTCCTCCCCCTCTGCTTGGCCCTTGTAAGACCACAAATGGAGTATTGTGTCCAGTTCCAGGCTCCCCAGTTCAAGAGGGACAGAGACTTTTTACACTTGTGCCCTGTGATAGGATGAGGGGCAACGGATTCAAGCTCGAGCACAGGAAATTCCACCTGAACAGGAGGAAGAACTTCTTTACTGTGAGGGTTACAGAGAACTGGAACAGGCTGCGTAGAGAGGTTGTGGAGTCTCCTTCTCTGGAGAGTTTCAGAACCTGCCTGGATGCCTTTCTGAGTGATCTGCCCTAGTTGTTGTTTTTTTGGTCCTGCTCTTGCAGGAGGATTGGACTCAATGACCTTTGAAGGTCCCTTCCAACCACTAATATTCTGTGATTCCTCTGTTCTATACAATTCACAGAAGACATTATTTCAAGAAAGAATGAGTTGAGGATGTATTTGTCAAGACTGAATAATTTCTTCCACTTCCCTTTTCTAAGCCTTTGCATGTCTCCCCATGCCTGGGAGGGTGCACCAGTTGCTCTGCATTTTGGCTTCTTACTTCTTGGGAAGCACGGATTTTCAGGAGATTGTTCTTTCTGTTAGAAATATTATTGAAGGGCATTAAATAGTTTACCTCTGTCATTTGTGACCAGGAACTTGTGTTTGAGCAGAATTATTTGAAATTGCTAGTTGACCATGCATAGTTAAGAGCAATAGTTTTCAGAACCCACAGTAATCTTCTACAGGTTCCAGATGGGCACACAATATTGGAGCACTATGGCTGCAATACAAAATTTCCCAGGTTTATAAATCATCATGAAAACCTACACATGCTTAGTTTTATGAAAATATACTGCATTAGAGGAGAAGCAATGCATAAATAAATATGTTACACTTAAATTCCAGCACAGCTGTGAGACTTCTCATAGCAGGTCATAAGAATGAGCAAAAATGTTTGATTGGTAGGATGCTTTTAACATTTGAGTTATTCAAGGAATCACCTATTTACTAATCTCTCCTGCTAACTCCGACCTTCCAGACATTAATTTGAAAACAAATTGTGTTTTTTCGATCATGCTATCAACATCAACATTTCTATTTAAAAAGTCATTAGTTTGACAAAATCTTGACTTAAAGATCTTCAATCACACATGCTTTGTATCCCTCTAGTGTGTTAAATGATATGATTTGTTACCATTTACATCATATATAACAGTTATAATTTGCAATTTATACAACCATCATTGCAACAGACAAGATGGATGAGATTAATGGATGAAGTTGTTTCAATATCAGTAACAGAATAAAAGTCACATTAGAAAAAAAAAATCCCTTTTTTTTTCTCTTCCCAAAACCTACAGATTCATAATCCTTTCCATAACGAAACAAACCCTCTACTGTCTCTAGTCAACCGTGAGGGAACAGGGTGGAGCAAGTGTAGGAATAGACTACCAATTAAGAACATTTATGGATTATTTTCCAAGGAGGGCTGTATTTAGTATTTGGTTCTTAAATGAAAAACCTAAAGAAAATATCTGAACATGGACCAAGAGGAAACCAGGTAGTGAGCTAAAAAAAAAGTGAGGGGAAGAAAGCAAACCTAAGTTAGAGGAAGATAACATCTAACAAGCACAATCTCATTAAATGAGAATCAGTGTCACTGCTGAGGTTCTGTAATGAAAGGGGCAACCCCTGCTAGTCAAGCTAAAGGGCTTTCTCTGTAAAAAAAGGCTGGACTCAGTTCACTAGAGATCAACAAAACTGTAGTTTGGTCTTCATGTATCCTCTGCTGGTGTTTGCATTGGAAGGGAGATAAATTTCAGTTTGAATTATTACTTTCTATCTTCCCCAAATCCTCAAATTGTAGTTGCAATTAAATATTTTACTAATATTCCTGCCTTCTCTCCTGTGCAGAATACACTGGTGAACAGCTCCTCTGTTCCACCCAAGCAATGGTTACATTTCACTGAGCAGTAATTTGCTTAATGTTTTTTTGTGTCTTCTAACATTTAGGTTGGTCTTGTAAATCACTTCAAAATTCTGCCTGCAAAACACAGCACTTTAATGTACAGTAATATGTAAATGCACCAGGTGCATACCACTATGAACAAAAATGTAATAGGTGGCTGTACAGATCCCTTCATACAGATCTAACAGACTGTATGCATTAATGCATATTCAGTTTCAAATTCCTAGACTTAAAGAAAAAGTAAACAACTTAATAAATTACAATTACATACAGACAGCTTGATAAACTAAAGTTACATATCTAATGATCCTAATGGATTTATCCATAGATATTTCTCAGTAAGTAGTAAATTGCAACAAAACACTGCCTAAGAAGAAGAGAGTAATTTACACACATTTCAGTTCTTATCTCTTTCACACTTTTTCTGCATAAGGCAACAAAAAAACTTAATATACAGAGATTAATTTAGTTAACAATTACCACAGTTCACAATTGCATTAGCACCTATTAAGACTCATTGTTCTCTGGAAATTTTAATGATACATTCCTGAGTGAATAAAAGAAGATGATTATTAGGAATAAAATTGTTTCTATGTATGCTGACAGGACTGCTGAGCATAATTATACATTTCTAGGGCAACCTGTTTGGAGTTTACTCCGTAATTTTATGTAAATTTTTAATAACTTCATTTTTTCAGGTTAAATGCTAATATGTTATTTCATTGCACATTTGAGTTGTATGACTACTAATGGACACATACTGCAATTGATGAAATTGACATCAGATAAAATTGTAGAACATTTTAGAATTACAGACTTCTAATTCATTGTTTTCTTTTGCTGCATTCTTGTTTCTGAATGAGCTGCCAGAAATTTCAATCACTTGCTGGATGTTAGCTATATTATTAATATTCAGAGTAAAAATTCATTCCAAGGGTTTTAGTCTTGTTGGTTGGTAGTTTTTTTCTTCTCTTTTTCCTCATTTAATCACTGTATAATGCATGCTTAAATCAGCTTTATGCAATACACTTGCAGTAAGGTGTACAACATAAAAAGGCACAAAAAAAAAAAAAAAAAAAAAAAAAAAGAAAAACAAAAAAGAAAAAACCCAGAAAAAAAATTGGGGGGC
>NW_009952887.1:230603-248563 GCF_000747805.2 Chaetura pelagica | reverse complement strand
ACACTTGAAGGAAGGTGTAAAAAAAAAAAAAGACAAAAAAAAAAAAAAAAAAAAAAAAAAGGAAAAGCAAAAAGTCAAATACACTGAAGACAAATGTGTGGCGTCAGGGCTGTGCAAAATCTGGCTGGCTAGGTTTGTCTGGGTTTCAATGAATCATACAGCAGAAATCCTGGGAGAACTTGTTAATTCTCTTTTCAGTTCACATTGGAATACAGACCTAAAGTAAATTTCAAGAAACTTGTGGGCTGTGCATATGAAATGAAAAAGATCATTTCTGAGGAAGGGAAGGGGCTGCAAGGACACATTGCTGGCTCATATTGAGCTTCTCATTCACCACCACTCCCAAGTCCTTCTCCACCCAGCTTGAGATTACTCCAACCCAGGTGCAGGACCTTGCACTTGTCCTGGTTGAACTTTGTGCAGTTTTCATGAGCCCACCTCTCAAGCTTGTCAGTGTCCCTCTGGGTGGCCTCCCTAGCTCTCAGGGTGTTGACTTCACCACACAGTTTGGTGTCATCACTGTCACTGTGTATGTCACTGAGAAAGACGTTAAACAGCATCAGTCCCAGTACTGGCCCCTGAGAACTGCCATTTATCACAGGTCTCCATCTGGACACTGAGTCATTGATGATCACTCTTTGAGTGTGATCATCCAGCCAGTTTCTTACCTGAGTGGTCCATCCATCTAATCCTTGTGGATATCCTATTCAATTAAGTGATCTCTAACTTGATCCTCCTACACCAATGAAAAATGTTCCGTCATCCAGACTTTCTATATTACCTTGAAACTCTGTGACTTCTGAGGTCTGTCCTGAGCAGTAAAGAGTAAGGAACTTCTGCTGACCTTCTGAACACACACTTTGCATCAACATCCAGCTCATTACAGAAAATAAACAGTACTGGACCCAGTATTGACATCTGGTGCACACCACTAGTTCCTGGTCTCAAGTTGGACTTAGAGTCATTGGTCACAGTCATTTGAGCCCCACACTTCAACTACTTTTCAGTGTAGGTCACTGCCCACTTATCTAGTTGGTACTTTACCAGTTTATTATGGGAGACAGTGCTGAAAGCCTTAATTTTAACTTGTGATCAGTTATAACCCTAACCCTTCTTCTTTCTGATAATTGCACTTGCCAGCTTTCCCCATTTTATATGTACACAGTTGATCTTTCCTGTCGATTGATTTGCACTTTATATTTTCTGTCTGTTCTTCCACACTGACAGAAGCGTATTGGTCTCAGGTCATGATTTCCCAGTAAAGTTTACATCTCATTTCGTGTCATCCAAGCCATGTGTATCCATTTTTGTTATTAAAATTGGATGTAATATGGCCAAAGTCTCACCATCTCATTTGCTGCCTGGATTTAAGCGCAAATCTTTGTAGGTTTGATCACTGCTCTTTCCAGATAAATAGAATCAAAGGCTAGGTGGTCTGTTACTCTGTAAAATGATCTAACAAAGGGAGTCAAACTCATTTTGGTAAGACAGTTAAATAACATCATAAAAGCAAAAAAGTGGGTCAAGGAGAAGGAAAGTGGGTACAATATTACAAAGTAGAAGTGAATACTAATTATGGGATGATAGTGTGCTTTTTTCCCTAGAGAAAAAACCAAACCAAAACAAAACCAACAACAACAACAAATGGATAGTTAGAAAACCTGCTTTATTTTTGTAAAGATTTACCACATAATATGTTTCTTACACATCTTGATGGGGTGATATATTGCCAGTGTGCAACATATACAGGACTTAATTCATGTAGAAAAAACTCAGGACAAGCTGGCCCATCAGCTGCAATATTGAAAAAAAAGAAATTAAGAACCCTGATAAATATTCTGAGGCACAAAAATAATACCACTACTGCTAAATGCTGTAAATCAAATGAGTACAGCTGCATATGCAGTCCTTGCTGTCACTCTGAGCCTGTCAGCATTTCTGCTTCCTTTGTACAGTCTAGGTGTGCCACACCTGCAGAGCTGAAATATGGCACAGACATTGCCAGGCAGGACACTTTTCTTTAAAAAGGTCCAGTGGATTTGTTATATGCACCTAGGCAGGGGAAAGCTCTGATCACAGTGCAGTACAATGAAAAGAGGTAAAAGCATTCACTCATGAGTACATGTCAGGACTAAGCCTCCTGCCAGGTAAAACACTGTAAAGCAACACAGAATGACAAAAAAATTCAGTGACCAAAGGTTGCATGTAGACCCTCATCATCTTTTGTGAACATTTGTACCATTTTTGCCTAGGCTACATACAAGAGATGAGATACTAGAGACAAGGTGAAGTAGCATCTGTGAGTCTGTGCTCACTGTTAAAAAAACCCCAACAAACAAAGGCAAACAAACAAAAAAAACCAAAACGCAATACACCCCACAAAAACAAACTAACAAACAAAAAACTTCAAACAAAGCAAAACAAAACCAACAAACAAAATGTGATGGCGTGACAGGCATTTGTTGTTTTTTTCAAAAGGCCTTATTATTTCCTCCTGTTTTGTCACAGTTTCCCAGACTGATTCTGGTCCAAAACTGTTGTATCTGACAACACTTCACAGGCAGTTGAGTTGCAGTTGAGTTGCAAAGTAAAGCAAACAACTTCTAGTATTGCAGTATATATTTAAATAGCTGATCCATCTGAAATGCAACTATACATAGAAACTGGTGTTTGTCAAATGTAATGCACATAAATCTGTGAGGGCATGGAGCAATAATGAGCAGAGGAGACCAAGGCTGTCCTTGCTGTCACTCTGTCTTCTATCAACTCCACTTGCATTAAAGGGCATGAGATGCCCCCATCATTATGGAAAGAAGACCCTCCAAACAATAACAAAAAGCCATCCAGGACTGTCCAGTCACTTTGCAAACAGGCTGCATCAGTAACCCTCAAACACAAACTTTCAAATTTCCTTCAGTAAGCCTTAACAAAAATATCATTACCTTACATTATCAGTGCTAAGTACTTAACTGTTTAAAGTATGATGGTGAAAAGGCTGGGATTATATTGTCACTTGTGGAAAAACTGCAACTGACAGGTTGTAGAGAAGAGTGGGGAAATACAAATTAAACTGATTAGAGTCTGAGTGAAGTACAGTGAACTAGCAAGTTGTAAGGGAAGAACAGCTTCGCTTTTCACAAGCTTGAAGAGGCTAGCCATCAGCTTTGAAATCTTGGGATTATATATATTTGAACTGACATATCCTACAGAGAGAGGACTGTACACCACCCCCAGCTGTGGCACTGCAACACACCCTACCGTCCTGGTTTGAGCCAGGATGAAATTTTCCTTTTACAGATTGGCTCAAACCAGGAGACCTACCGCATACAGCCTCACAGCTAGCAGGTGATGGTAGTGAAGATAACATTTCAGGGACATACTCTTCCATTTATTTGTGGGAGGTGATTTACCTCCTGGTCCTTGCAGCAAAGAAACTAATACAGTTTAATGAAAACCGCAAACATAAGGTTCAGCAAACACCGACTGAACTACTATTTCCCTGATGCACAGGCCAGCTGAGGGTTTTGGCAGGACACTGGTGGTATTTGCACTTCGATCTAATTTACATTTGCTGGCAGCTGGGCCTTGTAAGAGCTCAAAAAAACCATTCTAGCATGACCTTGCTCACACTGGAGCTCAGAGAGTTCCATCCGAACAAAAAAAGGGCTAAGCTGAACTGTGGCACTGTGTAAACTGCCAAGGGACCAGCCTCTGCCTCACACTGTCACTTAAACTTTTCCTTAAGAAAGCATTCCTTGGAGAAGTGAGTGAAATGTCTATTCTCAGTGTTTGCAATCCTGATATTATTCTACAGCCTGAACAGTCCACTTTTATTCCCTTTCCCATGCTGTTTTCTTGACAGACTGGTGAAAGGAAAAGGGCTGTCATCAGGGGAGTGTCTCTCACTTGCTTTCCACTGTCCCAGCATGCACAAGCACTGAGCGATACAAAATGTTAAAAAGAAAAAAAAAAAGAAAAAAAAAAAAAGACCACATTTCTTTACCATTTGTCAGGGTGTTTACATGCCCTCACGTTGGCTGTGGTTCAGGGGAGTGAATGGAAAAGACCAAGCTGACAGAGGATGTTAGAGCAGGGAGCTTTTGCTGTAGATGGTATGAATTGGCAGAAGCAGTTGATGACTCCTCCAGCAGTGGGAAGAAGGGAGGAAGTGGTATATCAGATTTCCTTCTACAGGCTCTTTAATAAACAGACACATCCTTGTGTTGTCAACCAGCAGTAAACATCCATTCTCCCTGCTTCATAATAGGCTTTATTATACTAAAATAATCTAAGCAAAGGACTTGAGGTTTTTGCTTTGTTTAGTTACGTTGAACAATGCTAAACAAAACAAAACACAAAAGCAAAAGAGAGACAAGAGCTTTGCTGCAGGCACTCAGAGTATTGCAAAACACAGCAAGAATACCAACAAAGCCTTGCTCAAGTTGCTCTGCCTGTATCTGGTGACAGACAAGCTTTCCAAAGCCAGTTCAATGAGAACGTGAAAGGGAACAGTGCTATCTTTTGTCTGTCTAAGGATTATGTTACTTTAATCCTATCCTCGTACGGATGAAAAGTAACAAATTCATCATCTTCATACAGGACTAGTGTATGTGCGTGTGTTTCCTATGAGGAAATTTTATTGAGATTACGCTCACAACTCACTGGGGGGGAAAAAAAAGTAATTTAAATAAATAAAAATTGATGTTGTGTCTTTTTTTCTGGGAGGTTAATTTCACAGAAACAGAAAATAAACTCATCTGCACAGTGTGGGGGGGGAGAGGACACAGAAAAAGCAAAGCCAGAATAGCAGAAATAGAAAACAATTATTAGATTTCATAAGTATGCTTCTGCAACTGCCTGACTTCACTTTTTCTGTGCATCTCTTCTCCATATTGCATCTGGTATTTTTATTATAAATATGTTATACACAAAATATTACATGGAGTATAATTTGAGCTTCTAAATGTGTTTTTCAGTAGGATGACAGTGTCTATTGAGACTCCTAGATTACTCCTGTTAGGGGGTGAATGTCATGCTATTTGTCATCCAAAATGTAATTTTCCCTAGACTTTTATTAAGGTCTCATATTTTATGATAACCTCTGTATTATGTTGATCTGGGCATTTTTCGTGAACCCATTCATCAGACAGGTATCTCCAGCAGTAACTGTAGCCTAGCAAAATTTTACTTGCTTTCAGGGTGAAATAAAATATATATTTTTTTTTTCAGCTTAATCAGTGATAGCAAAAGAGCATTTGAGTCACTTCATGCCAGCAAAATTCCAAGACAAGTTTTGTACATATTAAGAAGGATACAAATAGGAGTTAATTTTACAATCATAGAAAAGACTTTATCAGAAAGGGATAAAATTCAACCTGGACTAAATATTATTAACTGGCATCTGCCCTGCCTTGTAACCACCAATCTCTAATTGGCCCAGAATTCAACACCATTATAGCCAAATAGTTAAGAAGCACAGTGTCTGGTATTTTTTATGCAGCTCACTATGATACATTTGTACATGGGTGAATAGGCAACTGTGTGAGAAGGATGACTGGGTTTAAATTAACTGCAAATTTTGCTTTACACCTGACATAGCATTAGGAGGAGGCCCACTGAGAGAGAAGATCTTGCTTATTCAAATTAATATGAATTAAAACAATTTGCAAGATGTCATATATTGTTTAGAAACTCTACCAAAGCATAACAGGATAAGGGTCAGGGACTGGCTTCAACAATGCCACGCTCCATGATAATTAACCTTTTGGATTCCTCTTAGGTTTCAGAGCAACTTGTGATCCTAATTGAAACCAAATTGAGGGAGGTGGAAAGAGACAGCTCTTGCCAAACTATAAACTGCAATAAAACACAGCAGATTTAGCTGTGTGCACTAATTTCTTCTGGCAGAGCACTCTAAGGAGCTGATACAGACACTAAATCAAATCCACAGCTTTATCTGACTAGGTGAGGCCTCAGCACTCCAGTCAAGAAGCAAAACAGATGCAGATCCTTTTGCCAACAACATGTATTTCCCATGGATAAAGGGAGCAATTTTCTATTCCCTCAGGTGCTACTCTATGCTAGCATTCAGTGAGCCTAACAAAAAATCCCAGATGCTCTCACCTCAGAGGAAGAAAACACAAACAACTCTAAACAAATCAATCTAACACTTTCTATAGCCTCTAATGTGAAGAGAGTAAATTCTTCTCTGCCTCCTCCCCTTTTTTAGATAATAAAAATCTGCTGTTCCTGTCATCCATAATATGTAGGAATCCAGCAAGTGTAAATGCAGCCATTCATATAATTTGAATGATAATCGAAAATAAGTGGAAAAGGAGGATAAATTTATCAAACTTGTGAGAATATTCTAGGAAAAAAGGAATTTCCTGAGGTAACTGTCCTTGACCTGGCTCTTTAATCAAGTGAAATTTCATCACTTTATCTAATATCATGCTTCATGCTTCAGGCTCCCAGCAATTCTATTTTAGTGTGGTCTAATGGGCAGCTGACACATCCACTCAGCACTAGACTGCATAATATGTGCTGACACACTGTGTGGTGAGCACCCTATTGAGAGCTGTTTATTTGTGCCTGGCAAGGAAAAAATTCATCCAGTAAAGTCTCTTCATAACAATTTAAGTCTCAGTTTTCAGGGCCTTCATGGACTCCACATTTTGAGAGGTTCAGGAGCACTTGCAGGGCAATTCAGTTGCTTATTTGGGTGGCTGTATATTATCTAACTTTAGGTGAGAGGTTGTAAAAGCACTGGTTATGGTTGTCTGAAACCTGAATCTAGATAGTGTAATGAAGAGTGTCATTCTAACTGCTTTGGAGCCAGCTCTTCTCAGAACCCTTGATTCAATTTGATGTTCTGAGGTTAACGCACTGCATTGGGACTGAAAATAGGAATGCACACAAAAAGCTTTTATATTTATTCAGTTCAGTAAGCATGGCAAAATCATCAACAGTTATTTCTACACTGTAGCATGGTGGGACTTACTTTGATGTTCTGATTTATGCTTGCTATTTTTCCTGCAATATTACTATATAGAAATGGACTATATAAAAGAAAAAAAGAAAAAAAATAAAAAATAAAAACAAAACAAAACAAAACCAAACACAGATGTGGCCCTCAATATAGTAACAAAGGACATTATCATTAAAAAAAACAACATGGCAAAATAAAGGAATTACACAACTGTAGAGATTCTGCCTCTGAACCTCATGTATAAATGCACTTCTCTGTATGGAGACCAAAGAATAAATTTCCTAAACACATATGGACAGTTAACATATCAAAATAGGTCTCTTATTACCTATGGAGAAGTAGGTAGTCTGTAAAGCAAGTTATATGTATATTATATATAAAGCTAACAAAAGCATAAGTGCACATAAATATAATTTATTAAAACATAAGTCTCATCAACTCCTTCATGCTGGAAGGTATACCCAAATTATATCCAGACATACAATTACTGACCACCTTAGTACTTGGAGTAGAAACAAAATTTATTTCTTAAACTTTATGGGAAAATTATTCTATAAGTCTATGAAAAGTATTTCTGATCTTTCATCTAACCTATGTTTTAGGTGACACATATATTTTCAACAAAGAAATACGTTACATGAGGACGTAGAAAATATATGTGTATTATCCACAAGTGTATCTTGCAAGTACTGTGTTTTGACCTTGATAGTGTTACAAAAGTAACCTTGACTTTCTCAGTCTCTTACTTCAGAATATTCAAAGTCAGTCACTGTGATAAGTGGCTATTTGGGAGAATATCACTAGAAAATTCTGTAAATAGGAAAGAAATCAAGCCTTATTTATAGGAAACTTACAGACATCAGTTATATTTACCAGTGATACACATACCTTTCTAGAATCAGAACTGTTGGTTTTAAAATCTACTTTACTAGACACTGCCTAGAGAATTTTAATTAAAAACCTGTGTACAATACTAATACTTTAGATTTGCAATTAACAAGGAATGAAAGGTACAAAGACTGTTGGATTTGGGGTTTTTTTTGGTTGGTTGGTTGCTTTGGTTGAGTTTTGGGTTTTTGTTGTTGTTTGTTTGTTTATTTGTTTGTTTCCCAAGAAAATGAAACTGGTGGGCCAAATCCAATTTTCAAGGACTCAGACAGTAGCAGATTTAGATTCATTATTATCTGTACTATATTTTCTTTGGGTTTTTTAGATTGTTTTGCATAACTGTCTTCCCTCAAATACTTTACTTTGAATACTCTTTTTTCCCCAAGTTGAAAACAGAGCTCAAGAAAATAAGTTGTACCAACACACTGTTTGTTTCAAAAAAAAACACAACTCGGTTTCAAAGTTATTGACATGTAAGATTACAACACTGAGGACTGAATTTGCTTTTAAAAGACAATGACATGTATAATTTACAACCAGTAAAGTTAATATGTAAACTCAGTAAATATATCCTCATTTGCATGCACACACACATATGCATATGCAGGTGCATGTTTATCTACTCACATGTGTGTAAATAGATTAGCACATATACAAACATGAAATTCTCTAAAATGAAAAAGAAAAACTAACCTCTCGAAAACAAAACAAAAAAAAAAACCCTAGAAATGTAGCAATTTCAGTCCTTACAGGAACATTAAATTTGCCATCTTGTACAGAGTGGGAGCTCTATTTTCAGTGCATGCAAAATAGTTGCCGGTCTTTACCATAAAATAGGGTACATCATGAGCTAAATAATGTCAAGAAGAACTGAAGTCTCTTAATGTCTAGACATTTTATTTAACCTCTGTAAGCCTCCTTGCAAATTAATGTAATTGAATTGAAGCGTGATCAGCAATTACAAAGAGGATTCTTTTAGGATAACTGGAGGAAGACCTGGTTTTTGATAAAGAATGAAGCTACAGGCCATGAGGTCTACAGCAGTTTTTCTATACTTGCTCTGGAGATAAGTTGCCGTGCTCACCACAGTCTTTGGTCTCACCTTTGCCTTAGAGTTGCCATGCACAAACTACCACAGCATCAGTAGGGCAATTGGTATGTTGTCGAGACAGTAGGGTGAAGTGATGAAAATGGTGAAAATTATCACCCAAGAGATTTCTGAGGCATTTCTGGAAACTGTCCCTCTAAGCAAGCATCTCCTTATCTGTAAGAGATGAATATGGTTTAGCTCAGCCTTAGAGGTGAGACAGTCCTTTCAGGTTAGGTAACTCAGTTCCAGCTCATCAGCTTCAGGACAGTAAAGTGGGATTTCACATACTCTTGCAGCAGTGTCACTTCCCAGAGACTGTTCCCAAACACTGGGATAAATCTCAGGGGCATGGGAAGCAGAGGAAAAAGTGAAGCTGTAGGAGCTGAACTACATACATGCAGTGTCAAACAAGGAGGCTGACCTTGAGCTCACGGAGTGGAGCCATATAGGCATATAGGCGGGTTATCAGCACCTCCTAAAAAGAGAAATAATAAGAGGTAGTACTGCCTATGTGCATCTTCCGCTCTACAAAGTAGTCACCAGTGATATCAAGCTAGTAACTCAGCAAGTAAGCTTTGCCTTTCTACCTACAAGTGCCTTCTGCACCTACTGGTGCTACACAGCAACAATTTTTCTCTTTGAAGCAATTGTTTCACAATTGTTCAGACTTCCACAAACTGAGCAAATGCTACCAGAAGATTCACAAAAAAATTCAGAAGATTCCTCAATAGCTTTTCAGTAGAGGAATGGTACGTTTTTTTCAGATTTCTTCATCTGTAAAGGTGAATCACAGCATGCTTCAGCCTCCAGTCAGATAACGTATTGATCTTGCTGCTCAGACAGAGTAAGTATTTAGCAGTAAATTCCACTTTTCAGGGTAAAGAACAGTAATTGTGCTCACATGGCACAATCTTTGGAGGATGAGGTAATGCAGCAAGGTCTTTTAATGAGCTTGGAGAAGGAAAGAAGCATTCAGAGAAGTAAAGAAGTTATTACAGTTCAACTGTAAGCCCTGTTCATGCACAGAATCCTAATAACATCTGCATGCCATTTACCCAAATGCAAAACAAAGACACATATAAACTGTGGAGAGGGAAGACCCAAACCAACAAAACACTTTCTAGCCTTTTACGTACATATCTCCCTAAGCCAGCACCCAAACAAAACCGAAGGAAAAAGATAGAAAATTCTGTCCTTTTAAGACAGAAAATTCTGACAATATCTTCACATGATCATGCATAACAAAAAGTGGAAATAGTGCCTAGTGTTAATACATTTAAAACTACTAGGAGGGCTTGCATAGAAATCTATTTTGATATGGGTATACTTGTGTGTGTATATGTGCATGTGTGTATTTTGTATAGAAGTACGGGGATATATAGATATACATATATAAATATAATTTAATCATTAGGTAGAATTTTTTCTAGTTTAGAAGTTTACCTAAACCTTGTAATTTAGAATACACTACATAAAGCCATTTCTGATGCCTTATTAACTTAGAAATTATAATATTTCTCTTGTCCTCACTATGGAATTTATAACTAGCACATGGTTTGGGATGCAGCCCCTGAATTCCACTCATAAATGGGTGTGGATTATTTATAAAGCTACATCTATTTCCTCCGAGAACAGTAACACAAAAACATAGAATAATGTAGGTAGGACCTTCCTGTAGGAACATACAGCTTAAAAAGAGCCAGTGAAAAATTTAGGGATTTTGGCATTGAAAGCATGTTCCATAGCAACATACACATATCGCTTCTGCTTTTTGGCTAATTCCATAAATAATGAATTTAAATTACACAATTAATTAGCAAGGCCTAGGGTTCAATGTGGAATCAATAACAATCTTTTCTCAGTAATGCTTTAGGTTAACATCCCCAAATAAACATTTAATTTAGATTTTCATAAGGGAGTTACTGTGTATATACCAAATGATTATTAAATACTTTTACAGAATGAGAGATTAACTATAATAGATTGAACATCTGTTAAACAGGTTTTAATTCTAATAACCATTTCTCTCTGGTTTTAATGCTAATATCCATTTCAAGGTACTAAACTTATTTTACAGTATTTCACTTGGTATGTAATTGTAAACAACTATTTTATTGCTTAGTTAATAGTAGCCTCATATTAATAAGGCTGTATGAATGAATGTGGTGTTGATACAGAAGCATGCACGGAAGTACAAGGCACTCACAGAAAAAATACCAGAAGATAGTGTAAGGGTCTGTGCTCTGCTCTGCATGGGACTGGCTGGAGACAAATCTAGATAGATGCTCCTCAGCCTTATGATACACCCTTGGGATTTTGCCAGGGAGCTGCACAGAAGAAAACAGAGGCAGAACATCAGGCCAGTCTACCACAGAGTACAAACAGAGCCACTTCACAAGTTGTTTTGGCCATTTGCACCTCTAGTCAGGGTAAAGGTCTCTGATTAGTAAAACAGGATTCTGCTTGCAAAAACAAACAAAGTTAAACATATATAGAGACAGACAATATCTTTCTCTAGGTGGTGAAGCAAGCTGCATATTGGTAACTGCCCACTTCTGTCCTTTAAGTCTCAACACCTCTATTTCTGCTGCTCAAACAGTAAGAAGATGTAAAAGATTTCTGAGTATTTCTGCTAAATTATGAAAGAGCAATTAAGCAAAGTACATATTACATGATTTAACAACTGAAGAGCCAATTTTTTAATGTGCAGAGGAGAGGAACAAATCCAGTTGCAGGCCTTTAATCAGACAGGTGCTGCTGCATTTTAAAGAACACAAGAATCAAGCTACGTATCTCCAGGACACATTTAACTTTGTCTTGCGTTAAATTGGTTACTAAAGATGTGGAAGCAATTTGTGTGAAATGAAAACATTTGGACATGGGTCACGGGTTTGACTGCCCCAGCCAAACGGTTATTTCATAACTGTCCACTGTGGGATTTCTTGCACTTTCACTGAAGTGTCTGGTACTAGACATTGTCCAGTGTAGAATACAGGGTTGGATGGAGCCAGTATTCATGTTAGGTGAAGGCATTTTTCTATCTTACTTTATTTTATCTTTTTTATTAAAATTAATTTAAATCCTTTTTCTCCATCTACACCCAAATTTCACTCAGCCTTTCTGAAAGGCTGTACAGCCTAATAGCTCAGGCAAGGTATTAGAGGTAGAAACCACTGTGGCATTTTGGATAAAACACAACTCCCCAACATTAATATTTATAACAATCTAGAGGGGTATCAAAGTTTGTTTGATATGGAAACATAATTCCTCTCTTGAGGTAAGTGGATTTGCAAGGCATAAAATCTTGACCTAGTTTAATGAAATAGAATTTCATCACTTCCTTCATCAGAATACATTCATAATTTACCCAGAAAAACCAAACTATTTGAAATTAAATTCTTTTTTAGCATACAATGTAGGAAGAGACATCCCCTTTGAAAATTTTGCTTAAATCCAAATCTGATTAGGATTTGGGGAGAGGAGTGGGTAAGGGCCATTGGAATGCCTCTGTAATCTGTTTCTGCTTCTAGTGTGCTCTTTGTAATGTACAGCACAGGATTTCTTTTCTTACACTACAGTATGTAAACCTCCACTTACCTGAAACAAGATCTTCAGAGCATCCTTGCAAATGTTACATTCTTTAGAACCGTATAAAGACTAGGTTTGTACTTTTTCATACAAGGGTCTTAACTGCCTTAAAGGTTCAAATATACATCTCTCAAGAAAGTCACTAACCAAGACACATCAAAAAGCAAGTGGGGCTTTCAGGCTCTTTTGGTGACACAGCTCCTTTTGCATCCAATGGAATGGGTACATGGGGAGCAGAAACTTCTGTGACTCCGTTTCTGAATTTTCATGAATATATGATAGTTTAGATGAACGTGAACAAAGTAGACCATCTAGACTGGTAAGTTAAAAATCTGAACTGGGGCAATGTTGTGGTGAAAAGTAAGTATCCAAAACCCCTCAGTCAAGGAGGGACTCATACTGTGTCTCATGTTTTCGTAAGACATTGCTGTCATTTTTTCATTCTTATCTAAATGCTCAGCTTCACTTGTTTGCTCATAACTTGGCAACAGATAAACTACCTTCATTTTCCTCTTCAGTTAGAAAAAAGTAAGGTTCAAAAAACATAATCTCTGAGGAAAAAAAAGCACTGTAAAATAATTGTGAAGCAGTTCATTTAAAAAATCGAAACAATAAGGATGCCTAGAATATGAAGGTAGAAATCAGATATGGGTCTCCCCAAATCCCAGTTTCTCAGCCTGAAGCCATTCTTCTCATATATCGAAAAGGAAAAAAAAAAAAAAAAAAAAAAAAAAAAGAGAAAAGATGGCTCAGCTAACTTTGTTATCTTCCTAAACCCTTCTTACGTTTCTTAACTATCCTCACTGTTGAGGGTGGCTGAGGAGGTAGAGCTAATTGTGAAAAACCTAACATATAGAAGGTACATGCAGAGATATTCGTGGGACCACAAAGAGAAACCAAACTATAGATGCAGCTATCCATGCTTCTGTGTTCTGTGGTTAGGGACTTCTTTGCTGAAAGCCTTGACAAGCTGGTCTGTAACAAGTAAAGTATACAAATTTATTTTTGGAAGTGGAGACATTACATTACCTTATCATTTGTTAACCCAGAATATTTTGAAATCTTTATTTCAGAAACAATGAAGCTCCTTAAGTTGGACCAGGGCTAACTCTATTATTGTAGCTTACCTGAACATCTTAACTTGTGTTTTTCTTACAAAATCAAGAAAATATGTGAAGCTTTAGAAAGGCTATGGTGTGCAGCAGGGTAGAAGGAAGTTGATGTCAATAAATTAATGCTTATGTTCTGAGAGTTCCAAATGTTCAAGTGGTTCAACATGTCGGGAAAGGATGAGGAGGAAAGGCATAAAAGAGAATTCAACATTTTCTCATATGCTTGAGGTCATTAAAAAAAAATTGCAGCTAAGAAGTCATACAATGAGGACAGGATTGCATAAGAAGTTTAAAAATTCATTAGACAAATTCTTAGAAATGTCTGTTGTATTTTAAACCACTAGATCCCCCTGAGTTAGAGTCTGAAATTCTTAATCCAGACAAATTATAAAGACAGTAAAGACACCTATAATCTCCAGCATGGCTGAAAAGAGCAAAAGTAAGCATCTTGGTTCTAGCAAATGTACCTAAAGTGATGGATTTGATAGATATCCTGAATCCTTGCTATATCCTTTTCTCTCATCAAAGTACTTCAACACTCATCATAGCTCTTTTCATGCTAAAATAATAACAATAAACACAAAGCATAATCAGCTGCAGTGGCATTTCACACCACTCATCAGTTATTGAGCCTGAAACAGGAAGCACCATTTTCCAAATAGAAAATGTTTGAATGGGCTGTCGAAAGCCTCTCGGTAAATGTGTTCCATCCAGCAGAAACAAACCCTGTGCAAACAAATCAAGTGAAGCAGAAATCCTTTGCACAAGATGATAGCAAGGCCTCCATGCTGACACTGTATGCAAGCCAAGTTTTCATGTACTTTGATGGCTGACCTCCAACTCCTGACATATTCATTATATTTCAGCATGTTGGGCGCAGATTGCATTGAAGTGATGACAGCTACAAGACAGCCAACAAGGAATATGGGCATTCTGGCAACAGGTGGCCTTTCATTTGTTCTGGGAAAGTTAATCTATTTTATCATCAAAGTATATTATGTTCAAGGAGTGTCATGTTTTGAGAAGTCTAGTGACAGATCAAACAGAGTAAGCATTCTTCCATAGACTGTGACATTTTTTGTAGACCAAACCTTTCAAACTGCTCTACTGTTTATGCTTGATTTAGGTCAGTTAAAGGCTATTCCATTGTCTCGGGGTTTACATTGTTGTCTCCAAACAACAGTTCCTGTCCAGTGTCAAAGACTGACAGAGGCATACCATAAAGTATGCAGCTGTGGGACCACCAGCAGCCACACACCAGGGAATATTTTATTACCTTGCAAAAGTTGATTTTAGAAAGACGATACTCCTCAAGGAAAAATAACAGATAGAAATACTTCTGGGAATGTGCATGTCTTTAGCTCTGACAACCACATTAGCTGCAAATCCAGTCCTGAAAAATCTGAACCCCCTGCCCACTTTGCTTATCTATTTCAGCAGACTGAGGAAAATGATGTGTAAAATTGAAATCATGTCAAAGTATCATAACTCAAGTGGTTGATGTGAATCTTTAATTTAATTTCACTTCTGATTATGGAGGTAGGTCAGAGAAATATTGCACCAAAGTTAAAGCAAAACATTGATTTTTGCATGCAAGAATATAGCCACAGAGCTGACACCAATTATTCTGTTGAAACTGTTTTGGGGTAACAAAATATTTTTTAACTAAACAATGTTTCTCAACAAATAAATCCACTTGCCATGGAAATCACAAAGAAATACAGTCAGGAGACATAAACAAGCAGAAAAGAGCCCAAAGGCAAAATGCTTAAACTGGAAATCTGGATATCCTGGTGCAGCGTCCGAATATTGCAGTTTTAATATCCTAAATCACTTTTTCTTCTCTACTGACCACTTTCTGGGATACAGTCATACATTAAGATCTTGGAAGTAAAACTAGACAAGTTAAGAGAAATGTGATCTAACCAGGGAAGCTGAACCAACAGAACTGGCAGGCTAGCAGGGCAGCTAGTGACTACCGCTCCTGTAGGGTACCGTGGCAACATTTCCAAATCAAAATACCAGGCTTTCATATTATTTACTTTTTCATTCATTTCTATAAAAAATAACACCTTAATGGAAAATTTAGAGAAGTAACTTTGCTTCATAAAATATTATTTTCCAAATAGAGGGGGGAAAGTAATCTTCTTCTAGCATTTGTTGCTAGTGGTGTTCTTAAATTTATACTATTGCTGAATATGGATCCAAATGTAGTTTGACAGAAGAGCAATCTGAAAAATCTAGGCATATATGTAAATATTTTTTGTAAAGTTGAATGTTATTCAGGAATCTCCTGAGAATATTTGGCTTTTGCATTCATTCAACGTTAATACTTGAAAGATTTTAATCACTACAGATGCATAGAAGTTTTAGCTGAGGTGAAGAATACATTCTCTGAAGTCATTGACTCTTCTTGCTTTCACCATGGAGCTGTCTTTGAGCACATGAACCAAAATAATTTGAGGTGCAAATTCATGATAAAATATGTTCCAGAAGAGCACAGGTCAGTTACATCCTTTAGTCCTTGCAAACAGACCACAGTTTATCCAAAGATATTTACAACCAGTTTCTAGCTCTCAAAGCAAACAATTGACTGTAGGGTTGTGGGGTTTTTTTCTGGGGGATTGTTTGTTTTCTTTGTTGTTTTTTTTAAATTTGTTTTGTTTTTATTTTGTTTGTTTGTTTTTTCGTTTGTTAACTGAAAGATACTAAGGAGATAATTTCTCAGATAACAGTGCCTTAAGACAACTCTGCAACCTCTAGAAACTCTGGCATATGTATATAACATTTCTGACACAAGCAATAAGAAATCTGAATTATCTTCTCATACAACTTTCATATACATACTTGATAACACAGTGAAATACTTTAAATGAGTCCTGAGAAAATACTTGAGTCTGAGAAACAAGGAGTCCTCTTTTAAATTAGGAAAAGCATAAGTACACATAATCTTGAAAGGTAAAGTGAGCTAGGAAAAAAAATGTGGGAAATAAATTACACAAGTTTGCCAAATTTGGCAGATGAAATGGAGCTCAGGATGTTATCTAATAAGGAAAAAGAGACAAATGAACAGCAAGCATGCTGCTTTTCGTAGATGAATACACCCAGATCACCACCTCTCACTGTTACAATGGCCATTGACACCCATTAGTAGGCAGCTGTGAATATCTTTACTTCTGTAAGTCCTTTCCTGAATACGTAAGAGTGGTTCCTGGTTCATTAGTTGCTTGTCCCAACCTGTCTAGTGGATTTATAGCTTCTGATTATGATCGTCTTTACAGTATTGTGCAGCTAATTAAGATATATGTGCCTACTACTCCATCTGTGACTGAGAGCAGAATCATGCCCACAGGCTCTAATTTCTTTCACATTATGACAAAACATGTTTCTCTCATTTCTGAGAAAAGAAGGCTGGTTTTGTCTCATGTTGTCTGCCTATTCCTGGTGTTGGTACAACTCCTTGCAACTGATCCTACAAATGGTTTTTAATTAAAAAGGATGTCATACAGTTCTTTGTGCTGCTCTCTTATTTTTCCCCAGTGATCCTAGTTGTCAGAGATGGAGTGTTTTAGAATTTCAATTTAACTTTATTGCAAAGTTCTTCCTAATTTTGTCCTTAACACCTGTAGCTAGTTATTGAGTAGCTGGAAGCAGGAAATAATGAATTTTTGTTAACCAGGTGATTCTGAAAGTCTCAGACAACCATATGACTTCAAATGCTTTTATACCTGGTTTAACAGAATGGGGCTCAGGTTCACAAATAAAAATTGTTGACACTATTCTAATAAAAACAAAAAGCATTAATATTAAAAGTCAGAGGTAAATAAATCACAGATGGACAAAATAATGATGACAAGTTCTTAGAGAGTCAATGCAGCTGCTGGTTTTGCCACAGTTGATTGAAAACTTTTCACCTTAGTTTATATTTGCCTTTCCTTAATTCATAAATAACATCTTTTTTTTTTTTCTAAATTATAATTTCTAAGAATAGTTATTAAACTTGAAATAGATCAGAGCTTACTCAGAATACTTGGAGACTGAGATACTCTTGTTAACAGGGTAGAGAGATGTCATGGTTTTCAATTTAGGGAAGTAACACCTAGCCACAGGTTTCTTGCAAAACCTCTCAACAAATGTTTCAACCAGAAAATTCCTGAGAGTAAATTTGTAAAGGCAAAAACTAAGGCTTTCTCCAGACTAATTCAAAACCTAAAAAACTAAACTAAAAAACTAATTAAAAAATATTTTTCTATAACTAGATAACAAGAAAAGACCAGTGTTATCTCACTCAAAA
>NW_009952887.1:215576-230356 GCF_000747805.2 Chaetura pelagica | reverse complement strand
TTTCCTCTGAAGTACCCATGTAAAGTCAGAACTGTGCCCTACCCCTGCAGCTGACCTTGTGCTCACTCTGAAAGAGCTCTGTTTAGAATACAATTTTAATACAAATCAAATCAATAGTTATCTGTATGTAAAACACTTCTTTGCCATGTAAGGCAAACACTGAAAAAGGAACTTACAACTCACTTAAGGTTGCTGTGAGACTGCCCCAAGAGCAAAAACCAAGTGTTAGACAATTGTACTTGTCTCATTTTGCTGTTGCTATAGAGAATGTGTCAACAGAAACACAAGTATTACTGCAAGACTGTACACTGGCAGGACGAAAAGCAAACTCCTCTGACTACACTGTGGAGAAAGAATCCAAAGTGTCATGCTTTTCCCAGGTACCTACAAAATCAAAATCAATGTCACTAGAGAAACTATTTTTTTCCCCTGCAGAAATTTGTGTTGTGATTGGTCAACAGAGGTACCAACTTATATCATCACACCACTGAATGCATGTGTCCTGCATTCAGCCTATGGTACATATTCATTCTCAGAACAGTGTTTCAGATGTTTATACATCTGTAGCACACATCCCAAAAGCTTCTATAAGAGCCTTCTGCAAATGCTGTCACACGTCAAGTAGTTAAGATATTGAAAATGTGAACTAAACATGTATCACGTAACTAAAATGCATGGTAATATATCATCTTATAGAGAATAACAGTTCAGAAGAAGAGCAATACCTTTTCACCATTAAGTGTACATATATTCTGTTTATAAAATGCAATGCAGGTATCAAAATGCATAATACTGTGTTGAATGTCTGCAGTAATTTCATGGCATGAGCTTCCAATGAGCTTCTGTGACATTGCCACTGATTTTTCTTATTAAGAAAAATTATTTCTACATTCCATCATGTCGATTTCTGGAGGCACGCACTAAGGAACTAGTGTACAGTAACTCAAATTAGATACAACATGTCTCTTCTTAATTTACTTCATGCTGTTAATTATCCATCTAGAGAGACTTTAATGATGCCACGTTTAATAATCCAGATCTATCTATGTATAAGCACACATTTAAACTGAATGGAACTTACTTTGTTTGGGTACATGACTGGCAACAGTAACTCAGGAATTTCATCTAAGATGATGTTGAATAAGCTGCTTTTTATTAGTCCTCCTGCCAATAACATATTTATAGTGCAGAAAGCTTTCCTAGGAGGCACTTTTTCCTTTTTTGCTGATGCTCTTCTGTGGAGAGCAAAATCACTTAATTACAGAATCACAGAATCATAATGATTGGAAAAGACCTTGAAGATCACCAAGTCCAACTGTAACATAAATCCACCAACCAAATCTAACTGTTCAGTGCTTAAATCATGTCCCTAAGCACTATATATATATGTCTTTTAAACACTTCCAGGGTTTGTGACTCCACCACCTCCCTGAGCAGCCTGTTCCACTGTCCAACCACACTTTCAGTAAATAAATTCTTTCTAATATGCACTCTAAACCTCCCCTGAAGCAACTTCAGGCTATTTCCTCTCATCCTGTCATTATTCACTGGAGAGAAGAGGCCAACTCCCACTTCCCTACAATCTCCTTTCTGGTAGCTGTAGAGACCAATGAGCCTCCTCTTCTTCGAAATAAACAACCACTGTTTCTTCAGCCTCTCCTCATAGGACTTATTCTCCACACCCTTCAGCAGCTTGGTAGCTCTTCTCTGGACACACCCCAGCAACCTGACTTCCTTCTTGTAGTGAAGGGCCCAGAACTGGACACAGTACTCCAGGTGTGGCCTCACCAGTGCTGAGTACAGGGGCATAATCATCTCTCTGCTCCTTCTGGCCACACTATTCCTCATGCAGGCTAGGATGCTGTTGGTCTTCTTGGCCACCTGGGCACACTGTGGGCTCATATTAAATCAGCTGTCAACCAGTGCCCCCAGGTCCTTCTCCACCATGGAGCTTTCCTACCACTCATCCCCAAGCCTGTAGCTTTGCATGGGGTTGTTGTGACCCAAGTGCAGCACCCGGCAGCTGGCCTTGTTGAACCTCATACAACTGGTCTTGGCCCATTGATCCAGTCCATCCAGGTCTCTCTGTAGAGCTTTCCTACCCTCAAGTAAATTGAAACTTCCATCCAGCTTAGTGTCATCTGCAAACTTACTTAGAAAGAACTCAATCCCCTCATCTAGGTCATCAATAAAGGTATTGCACAAGACTGGACCCAAAACTGAGTGCTGGGCGACACCATCGGTAATGGCTGCCAGTTGGATTCAACTCCACTTACAACAACTCTCTGGGCACAGCCATCCAGCCAGTTTTTCACCCACGGAAGAATACACTTATCTATGCCATGATTCACCAGCTTCTCCAGGAGAACACTGTGGGAGATGGTGTCAAAGGCTTTACCAAAGTCTAGGTAGATTACATCCACAGCTCTTCCCTCATCCATCAGGTGGGTCATCTGATCATAGAAGGAGATAAGGCCATGCCATGATTCACCAGCTTCTCCAGGAGAACACTGTGGGAGATGGTGTCAAAGGCTTTACCAAAGTCTAGGTAGATTACATCCACAGCTCTTCCCTCATCCATCAGGTGGGTCATCTGATCATAGAAGGAGATAAGGCCAGTCAAGCAGGACCTGCCTTTCCTGAACCCATCCTGTCTGGGCCTGATCCTATGGCTATACTGCACTTGCCATGTGAGTGCACTCAAGAAGAGCTTCTCCATGATTTTGCTGGTAGTGAGGTCAGGCTGACAGGCATGTAGTTCCCAGGAGTCTCCTTTGGACCCTTCTTGTAGATGGATGTCACATTTGTATGGGACCTCCCCTATTATTGAGGACTGCTGATAGATGGTAGAGAAAGGCTTGGTGATCTCCTGTGCCAGCTCTCTCAGTAAACCTCGGGTAAATCCCATCTGGCCCCGTAGACTTTTGAGTGTCTAGGTGCTGCAGCAGGACTCTGAGTGCATCCTCATAGAATATGGAGGGGTTGCTCTGCTCTCCATCCTTATATTCCATCTCAGGAGGCCAAATACTCTGGGGGCAGCTGGTTTGACTATTAAAGATGGAGGTGAAGAAGGCATTAAGTATCTCTACCTTTTCCTTATCCTTGGGTGCAATGTTCCCCCCCACATCCAGTAAGGGATGGAGATTCTCCCTGGCTCTCTTTTTACTGTTGATGTATTTATAAAAACTTTCCTTTTATTGTCCCTTATGACAGTGGCCTGACTGAGATCTAGCTGGGCTTTTGCCTTCCTAATTTTCTCTCTGTATGACCTAAGGAGATCTCTGTACTCTTCCCTAGTTGCCTGTCCCTTCTTTCAAAGGTGTAAAACTCTCCTTTTTTTATTTCCTGAGTCCCAACAAAAGCTCCCTATTCAGCCAGGCTGCTCATCTTCCCCACCAGTTCATCTTACAACACACTGAAATAGCTGGCTCCTGTGTCTTAAAGATTTCCTTCTTGATGAGGATCCAGTCTTCCCGAACCCTTTTACCCCTCAGAACTGACTCTCAAGGGACTCTCTTTACCACTGTTCTAAACAGGCTGAAGTCTGACCTCTGGAAGTCTATAGTGGAGATTTTGGTGATCCACCTCCTTATTTCACTAAGTATCAAGAATTTAACCATTTCATGGTCGCTAGGCCCAAGACAGCCTCTGACCTCCACATCCCCCCTGAGTCCTTCCCTGTTAGTGAACAGCAGGTCCAGTAAGGCACCTCCCCTGGTAGGCTCACTCACCAGCTGTGTTAAGAAGTTGTCTTCCATACAATTGAGGAGTCTCCTAGCCCGCCTGCTTGTGGCTGAGTTATTGTTCCAGAAGATGTCAGGTAGTTTAATTTAAGTCCCCCACCAGAATTAGGGCTGGTGATTTTGAGAATTCTACCAGCCACCTGAAAACTGCTTCATCTCCTTCCTCACCTTGATTGGGTGCTCTGTAGCTGACTCCCAACAAGATACCCACCTTATCTGCCTTCCCTCTCATCTTTACACATAAACACTCCACATTGTCATCGCTACCATTGAGCTCTATACTATCAAAGCACGACCTAATGTATAGAGCAACCCCACCTCCTCTCCTTCCTTTGTGTATCCCTTCTAATGAGCTTGTGGCCATCTATTGAAGCATGCCAGTCCTGAGTTCCATTGCATCATGTTTCTGTGATGGCAATTTGCTCGCAGGTGTCTTACCACACAAGGACTTCCAGCTCCTCCTGTTTTCTTCCCATGATGTGTGCATTGGTGTAAGTACACTTGACCTGGGTTATTTATTTCATCGCTGACATGGGCACACCACCTCTATGCTCATCTTGATTCAACACAACACAGATCTGCAAATCTTCCTGCTTATTCCCCATCCTCTGCACATTGGTATATAAGCATCTCAGAGAGGGAGTCAAGCAATTAGCTTAATTCCTGCTACTTTCTGTCACATTGCAAGACTTCAACCTATAGAGATATTCTTAAAAGATAACATAATGCATTTACAAACTGAGAAAAGCTGCACTTAAATGTAGAAGATACTAATTTATCTGTGTTTTTAGGGCCTTAGGCCAACAAGGGCAGAAAACTTCTTGACTTAGTTTACAAAAGGTTTAATCAGTCATGAAGACAAAGGTGAAGAGTATACAGAGTGCAGTATTTTAACTACTGCATGAGGAAATATGCTCAGATTTTATTTAGATGCAAATAAGCAAGCAGTAGGAAGACTTGTAATTGATTTCACGAATTTCACAAATAAGTTAACAAATAATAAATATTAATCTATCCAGTTCCACTCTCATCATGCCCTCCAGTTAGCATCCCACTTAATGTTCTGAAATCTGTAGCAACAGTGAGGTGTAAGAGAAGAAAAACAAAAATGTGAGGAGTTTGAACTGAACTGATGCCCATATGCAAAAAGGCTGTGGAAAATACCAAGAAATAGTTTCTTTATGCAGAGCAGTGACATGGCAAACATCTTACAGTACAAAATGTGCACTTTTTGATAGCAATGAGAATTATTTATTGCAGCCCATTTCCAAACTTTTATTAATCATAATAAACAGACCACATAAACTGATTGTCAAAGAGAAAGCAACAGTTTATATCATAATCTCTCACAATACTTGAAAAATAAGACCACAGTCTAATAAGTCTTACAGCCAATTTCTCAGTTTCTTTATCTACATGTTAGGGAAAAAAATGTGGCTTCTCCATTATTAAATAATATTCAACATCTTTGATTTTATACTTCTAAGGTAACAATTTGGCTTATACCAGTTTTGAGACATTTGATTTTTGCTTTTACATAAGTTGGAACATTTCCCTTTTAGTTCCTCTATGATGACATTTTTTGTCTCCTGAGGACATGAAATAGAATTGTTACTCATATACTTCCTCTTTTGAAAGAATATGCCTGTTTTTATTTTTCTTATCTGTGAACACTCAGTAACCTGCTCCTAATAAACTAGGCTTGGTTGCACATGTAACAATAGTCCATTTTGTTGTTCTTGACCTTGCCTACTGAAGTGTTCTTTCAAAGCACAAATGAAATTTGTCTCATCAATGAACGAGGTGCTGTACTGTCCTCCACAGCCTTTTTAAACAGTTTTAATTCAGTAGTCCTTTGGCTGGTACATTCACACATCCTACTTGTTTAGTTGTCCATTATGTTTAAGCAATAAAGAGAAGCTCTCTTATGGATTGTACCACTCATAGTCAAGTGGTCCTCAAAATCCCTGGAGGTCAATGGCAATCCATTGTCCATTAGCAGTGTTTTTCTTTTAGGGGGGAAGGGGAAAACCAAGCCCATCCAAAAAATCGCGAACCACTATGTGGGAAAGTATATAAAAATTTAAACCTGGACTCCACTTAAACAACAGGAATAGGCTTTCACCATGTTTCTGAAACTCTTACATTTTTAATCATTCAGTGCCCAAAGGACTTGACTAGATAGAGATATAAATGTTCTAGACATTATGAAAAGATATGCTAAATGAGAGTCCCTGCCAAAAAGAATTTAACCTTGTACATCTCAGTTACAAAAGAGCCTGCAACACCAAATATTCTGAGTTTTGTGCAACTTTCAGCTAAAGATATCTGATTCTGTGTGGATTATAGACCCAAGAGATTGAGTATGTCTGCCCCTGTCAAGCTGTTAGGAATAAAATTACTCTGACAAATGCAAAAATGTTAGCTTTTAAAGTCTTTTTAAGGCTATACCACTATTAGGGCACCTGCCTTTGATCCAATATAAATTAAGATACCTGTTCTGAGAAGTAGCATAATTTAAATATATTTTACTCTCACCCTTTCCCATTAACAGGCTGTTAACAAAATTTGATATTTAAAAAAAAACTTTACATGAAATATAATAGGGTTTTTTGAACAAGGACTTCCTTACTTCCTATATGGTGAAACATAATTAACGGTTTTTCTAAAAGCATGTGGACTATGAGGGAGAGAGAATCATTATGAGTAGGTTCGTACTGTCTACACCAGGAGCAACTGACAGACTAACCTGAATGACAAGAAATGCTTGATATCTTGCAGTGTCAGGGCATATAGGCAACATTCCAGAAATGTATCTTGACCAAACTAAGCTGTCTGTAGTCACTGGCAGAGCAGGAGGTGGAGAAAGGTGGACCAGTTCCAGCCCTGCAATTACACGAAAGAGATCTTCACTTTTCTGCACCTCTTTCAACTCTACTGAGAGTCTCCACTGAACAGCACTGTTGTGAAAAAAAGATCTTAATATTTTCTACACCATGAGTAGTTAAGAGTGTGGTTTTGCAGTTCCTTGTCCAATACTCCCTGTTATACAAATGAGGGCAAGATTCCAGGGCCAAGTATCACCAAACATCAAATAAAAATTTCCATATGCAGGAATTTCTCTCGTAGCCAATTTTAGCCTAATGATTATTTCTTTCTGCCAAATTGGTTTAAACAACAACAACAAAATAAAACCACCAGCCCCCAGAAAAAAAAAATATAAAAAAAATCTTATTCACACTATGCAAAACAAACATAAAGATTTATGGTTTATGGCTTATTACAAGCTCCTCAGAAGGTTCACATACAAGAGCAGCTAAGCTGACCTACAATTTCATGCTGACATCATATAGATATCACATTTCCCTTGAACGGGAGAGCAGCTAAAACTCAGCACTGTCAGATCTGACATTCCACATGCAGATATGGGAAAGCAAATTCATTTCTCCACAAATGAAATAAAATGCTTGCACCATTTTCTGAGTCTTGGAGCTTCTGACTCATGTCCAGTCTGATTCAAAGTCCATTAGTTCTTTCATGTCAACTCCATTTATGGGTTTGATTCACCACTGCTGTCACAGAGAATATGGCATTCACACATCTTCCCTTTTCAGTCAGCTATTAAAATAGCATGCAAAGAGGATTTTGAAAATGGATGTTATCTCCCCATTCTAGCAGTAATCCAGAGCCAGGTGACTTCTTTTTATGAAGTAAAGCAAACAAACTGAGAAATAAAACCCCACCAACCTTTTGAGTTTTGGGAAGGGGCATTTCCAGTGGCATTTAATTTCATTTCAAGTGAAACAGACTGGATGGTAGTGGGGAATATAAGGCAGGTTGCGTTCTAGCTTCTCCCTTCCTTCAAGATCTCTTGCCCCAGGAAGCCAGAACAGTCTCTTCCATTCCACCAGCCCCTGGAAATCTTGCTGATGATCCTACCACAAAATTCCTGGGAACAAGTTTGTCTGAGGTAGGATGAGTTTTAGTTAGTGGTCCAGACAAGCCCGAGAGATGAGAATACCACTTTCTCATTCAAGTTTTTCAACAGGAAGCAATCCACTGTTTATTTGCTCTCTGATGGATGGTACACTGCTCTCTCTGTGAGCCTCCCATGACACAGCAACTTTACTGGGTCTCTTCCAGAAACAGGGGGTTGGAGCAGTTTGAAAATACAGGTGCTCAGAGTGATCCACATCCATCACCATTTCTCAGCTTTGTCTACACACAGCTTACAGACCCCATAACTGTTCCTATGTACTACAACTTGAAATAGTCAGCAGGTAAGCCAACTTCTCTCACATACTTGTTGCAGACATACAGAATCTTTTCATTACAAAGAAAAACTCAGTATTTGAGCTTAGCCAAAACAGATCACAAAACCTATGTAAGCAGTCATTTCAGCAAGCCACAACCAAAAGTTCTGTTCCTGGTGAGACAGTAAATCAAATAAATGCAACAATGAAAGTCCTTTTAATTGACTAATTCCATTATTTATTTATTTTTCTGCCTATGAAGAAATAGATTTTCAGCCCTGATTGTTTTATTGATTTGTTTGACTATCTGGAGAGAACCTCCATCTACCCCATGAATGTCAGTGGAGAGTTAAACTTGGCTACTTTTCAGAAAGATGTATGTCAACATATGGCAGCAATATTTTCAAACTGATTCTGCACTGTTATAACACTACACATGGGTACAGTGTTACAACACATAGCATACATCTCACAGTTCATCTGCTGCATCAGATGTTTTCTCATTTAAACAGTTTTGTTTGTCAATTAAAACAAAAGATCCCACTACACAGAGGATGTCTAAAACATAACTGATCAATCATGTGTTGGACAACCCACAAAAATAAAGTAATATTTTCCTAGTTTGAAAAGGTTGTGTAATGCTGCTGAGATTCTTCCATAGATTTTAACTCACCTTTTGTCCATAATCAAACAGAAATAAAAATTTGTAAGTTTCAGAGCTCTCATACAAAATTTTGTCATTAAAAAAATGCAAGTTGTTCACACCAGTTTTTCAGATAGGTATTTCGAGAGAACTTTTAAGACATTTTGAGAAGCTTCATTATCTAACAGATCAGTGAAGAAAGAGGGAAAAAACTTATTTATAGTTTATAGGGTTTTTTTTATTTGTTTTCTTTTACAGTTACTGAGGAGCATAAGTCCAGCCAGAAACCTATTTTGAACACAACAGTGAACAGTGACTCATAGATCACAACTTGAGCTTCTGTGACAGCTTTGATGTCACCTTGACCTAAAAAAAATTACAGAATTTTAAAAAGTTGTTCCTTCTTTATTGTTACAGAATCTTGAATCTTATCCTTTGTATTTCAACATATTCATGCTTCATTGTATGGTATTTAAGTACTTGGCATAGGTAATAAGTTACCCACATGGTTAAAAAGCAATTTTTTTTATAGATTGAGAATTTTTCAGTTCATTCCCATTATTTCCAGACCCATTAGACATTTGAAACTGAGGTATCTTGGAAATGAACAAATTCATTGGTTGTTTGTAAAAATTTAAGCTGACTGTCCCTCTTTACAACAGGACACCTGACTCCAGAGACCAGCCTCACAAGTATTTTTTGCTTAGTGATAGCTGTACTTGTATAAATAGACTGTTTATCGATTTCAGTAAAAAAAAAATAATAATAATTAAAATTAAAAAGTGAGCAAATATCAGACTTACTCTGAAATCTATATAAGCCATTAACACTGAAATAAAATTGTCCGTAAGATGTTAATTTTATTTTTATTTTTTAGCAAAAGAACAATAATTCTTTCTATTCAGCTCAAGTAGTTAAAATATATGCATGTTTGACAATAGCAAATCTTAAATAATCACAAATAACAGCTTCCAAACTAATGAAGAAACACAACTTTAACAAATCATTCTCATGGAATACAGAAAATATGTCTAGATTATTTCTTGAATATCTAGTCAGTCTTGATACATAAATATAAGGGAAAATATTTCCATCTATACTAATAATACCAAAAGGGAATTTTAAAATATTGTCACACATTTCTTCACCTTTACTCTTTACTTTTTTCTATTATTTTTTTTTTTAATTCTGAAAATTGGTTTATCTTTAGCTTTGTATTTGGTTTTGCAGCATATTCTTACAACACATTGTTGAGACGAACCTGTAAAACTAACATTACCAGAATACCTGAAACCATGCATTTCCTGCAGCTCACCTTCTATATATTAATAATTATAATTTTCATTATTTTGGTTTGTTTTAATGTGTTTTTGTTCTTGGTGGCTTTGGGTTTGGTTTGGTTTTTTGTTGCTTTGTTTGTTCATTTTTCCCATGAAACTGTATCCTCGATACTCTAGTGTAAATGATAGATGAAATTCTGTATATCTTTCCCCAGAATTGTACTTCATTTAGTGATTTCACTGAGGACATATTTTCTGAGAGAGAAAGAGAACTCTAACTGCATTTCAAATATTGGATTGCAAATCACTTGTCTTACCAAAACTACCTGTGTAGATTAATCCACATAAGAAGGTTATACACCTGTTAGTCTGCTCTTCAAAGGTCTGTGATTTCAGACAGGAATTCTGCCATAACATTTACCATCAGGTCAAAGAATTCATCAAGTTAAAAAATTGCTCAGTCCAGAAAATCAGATTCTACTATGACAGGTAAGCTAAAACCATTGGTCCTTCAGAATGCTTGATCAAGTTGATCAAGTATGGGTTTGGTGATCAGGTAGTGACGTGGATCAGGAACTGGTTGAAAGGAAGGAGTCAGAGAGTTGTAGTCAATGGGGCAGAATCTGGTTGGAGGTGTGTGACTAGTGGAGTCCCACAGGGGTCGGTACTGGGACCGGTGTTGTTCAACATCTTCATCAACGACCTGGATGAGGGTATAGAATGTACCCTCAGCAAGTTTGCTGATGACACTAAGCTGGGAGGAGTGGCTGACACACCAGAAGGCTGTGCTGCCATTCAGAGAGACTTAGATAGGTTGGAGAATTGGGCGGGGAGAAACATGATGAAATTCAACAAGGGGAAGTGCAGAGTTTTACATTTGGGGAAGAACAACACCATGTCCCAGTACAGGTTGGGGGCTGAACTGCTGGAGAGTAGTGTAGGTGAAAGAGACCTGGGGGTCCTGGTAGACAGGAGGATGACCATGAGCCAGCAATGTGCCCTTGTGGCCAAGAAGGCCAATGGCATCCTGGGGTGCATTAGAAAGGGTGTGGTTAGTAGGTCAAGAGAGGTTCTCCTCCCCCTCTATTCTGCATTGGTGAGGCCACATCTGGAGTATTGTGTCCAGTTCTGGGCCCCTCAGTTCAAGAAGGACAGGGAACTGCTCGAAAGAGTCCAGCGCAGAGCTACAAAGATGATTAAGGGAGTGGAACATCTCCCTTATGAGAAAAGGCTGAGGGAGCTGGGTCTCTTTAGCTTGGAGAAGAGGAGACTGAGGGGTGACCTCATCAATGTTTCCAAATATGTAAGGGGTGAGTGTCAGGGAGATGGAGTTAGGCTTTTCTCAGTGATGACCAGTGATAGGACAAGAGGTAATGGGTGCAAATTGGAGTATAGGAGGTTGAAGGTGAACATCCGAAAAAAATTTTTTACTGTAAGAGTGACAGAGCACTGGAACAGGCTGCCCAGGGAGGTTGTGGAGTCTCCTTCTCTGGAGACATTCAAAACCCACCTGGATGCGTTCCTGTGTGATGTACTCTAGGTGACCCTGCTCTGGCAGGGGAGGTTGGACTAGATGATCTTTTGAGGTCCCTTCCAACCCCTAGGATTCTATGCTTCTATGATTCTATGATTGCAAGCTGTGAGGAACAACTCCCATCATGCAGGCAACAAACACTGTTAACTGTCTTTCAGCGATTCAGAAAATTCAGCTTCCAAGATGTCTCATTTCAATAAAAGGACTTCTACCATAGCTCAGAAAAGCAGGGATTCCTGTTGTATTCAACAATAATGAGACACAAATTGTAGCAAGGAGTTATTTACACTGCACATCAATGCAGTGAGATTTTTGCATGCTCCAGAGTGGGTCTTATTTAAATGACACAGTGAAGTTTATTCACCAAGCTGCTGAACTTATTTGGTATTATATAAAATTCCATATTCTAATTTTATAATGGTCTTAGGCCCAAAGACATAGGTTAAGTGTCTTTTTGCATGAGTCATATCTTTGTTTTTTCAACACACATTTGAAAGAGGTGATTAATAAAATGGCAAAACTGACATACTTCAACTACATAGAATTCTGCGCTGTAATACAGAATTTACAATCTCTGCCAATTAATTTTTTTGCAATGTGTTGGAACTGAACACTAATACTGATTTTGAATCAATTGCATCAATTTTTGATGCAAGACAATGCAGTAACTGTAAAGACACTACAAAGAAACTTGTTAAAGAGTGATCCAATGAACTGACTACATGTTTACAAGCATTTTTCTTCAAAACGTTTTCTTCAGAAGTTTATAAATTGGTCATAACGTGTTTAAAATTATACTGAGTGATAGAATTTAGTCTAATACATTCTAATTATACCACTGTTAATATATATTTTTCATTATTGTTAACGTTTTCCTTTATTTTATGTGAAGACGCAGTATAAAAATTATTCTTTATATGTAGACATACATCACACACAGAGACACAGATGTTTCAATATTTACCTCCTAAAAAAGAAGCCACAGTTTTTGCAGTTTCTATTAGTAAAGATGTAATTGTTCTTGTAGTATTGCTGTCAGGAAAGCTGGACTGCATGTGTTTTCTTGACAATATACCACTATATATAAATAGATATTTAATTTAACAGATTAATACAGTCATGTGCCTGTCTAGCACTACCCTTTCTGCAGAATTAGATGAGCCAAAATTTTTTCTTGATGTTTGCATGTTTTTTTAATATTCTGGCAGAGATTACCTGAAAGCTTACAAAAATCAGTCTCAAACCTGCAGGAATGTTAATCGAAGGTCATATAAACATAGTCTATACAAACCTAGACTAAAACCAAGATTAATTTTCTGATCTGGCATGAAATAATAACCAAATTAAAAACAAACACACACAAAAAAAACCAACCAAACCCCAAACCAAAAGCAAACAGTCAAAAAAACCCGCAAAAACCCCACAAACACTGTTTCCACAGAACGGGAAATCCAGCCTTTTTGAGGCCATATGGGAAGTGGACAATATTCTGTCTCTTCAAGAGACTTTGGGGAATTGGGGGATGTATGAACTACAGTGGGATAAACACTCAGCAGAGAAGGGCTGCGGAATATACTGCTCTAATCACACAGCTGCATCCTCAACTGGCAGCTGTTAGCTACAGTGTTGACTATACATCCCTGAGAACTGGCCTCTGTCTTGCCTGGTTCCTTGAAGCCCTGATGGAGACCAGTGTCTTTGCACAATAGTGCCATAGCTGCTCTCTTCCCCTCTCCACAATCCCATGCACTGGTTGCATAGAGCTATGAGACATCAGTCAGGACCAGGGAACATAAGCTACACCCAGTTTGCAGTCATGTACTGCAAGTCAGTTCTGGTTCTACAACTCATACAGCAGTGGTGATCCCACTCCAACCACCCACCCTCCCTCCAATGCCCAGGACAAGAAAGGGAACTGGGTCATACATCCTGATCAAGTCTACGGCCCATCACTTTACAATAACCTCTAAGTATTTCAGTACAAATACTGCCATATTGGTGAAATACATATATATCCCTATGGGTGATATAGCATTGGCAGCTTGATATAAAATGGTATTATACACTGATGTAATTTATTCCTGTTTAAAATTAGGGATATAAATTTAAACAAAAAATTACTCTTTACCTTGTGGCAGTTTACCTACTGTGTACAAAAAGTCATGATGCCTATAACTGTGATTTATCTCCTGCTTCAGGATTACATTTATTTGATACCAAATTTACCAAAAAAAAGCCACCTTTACTGGATGAGAATTAAAATTATAAGACTTAAAATATGGCAGCTAAAATTGTAAGCTCTCAAAAATTTTGCTGAGTTGGAAACCAAATTCTCACAATCAAAAAGTTACTGTACAAGACAGGGCCTTGATATTCCTGTAATACAGTATTTGGGAAAAGGACAAATGTTTAACAGAGGGAACAAAGATGAAAGAGGCTTGGTGAGGTACAGAAAATAAAAACATATATTAAAAAATGTTATTAATTAAATAAACATATTCATGGCTGTGTATCATGAACTTGATTTAATAAACTCCACAGCACATGTATTTAATTTAAGCACTGACTGCAAAGTGTCTTAGCTGCATGCTGAAGTCCTGTGCTGAACAGAGATTTTGCAAGTGAAGTTACGTTTGCTTCACTGATTCCCCACCTGTTATATTTTTCTACAGAGAACATTAGTAATATGTTTTACACTCAGATACTTTTCTCATTGTTGTAATTCCTTTTTAACAGTGGAAATGAATTAATATAAAGAAAATATCCTTGACATAGATAAACTATTGGGCCCATGCATCATTTAAAAGCATCCTGTCATGCTGCTTGGGAAAAAAATAAATGAGGACAGTAACTGTAGTGTAGCACAGCACTGCAGCGATTAACAAGGCTAAAAAGATTAACATTTAGTATTTATTTTACGAGGGACACAATGGTATTTTGGAAGATCACATAGAAAAATAACTTGCAAAAAATCTGGATTTTTTGACATATGAAGGTTTCTGTTAGCACTGTTTGGAATTTCAGAGCATATGACTGCTGGCAACCATTGAAAAATGACAATCTTTGACCTCAGAAATACAAGTGATAAATATAAGAGGATTATAAACCATTTTCCATAGTGTTTTAATGCTACTTCCTAGCTTGTCAGAAATGATTGCCTTAGAAGCAAAGTAGTAAATATTTAAAAGTCTTCGTTGTTGGCAGATTTAGCTTGTTAACTGTGAAGGCAACATTAGCATAAATACCTTCTAAATGGTACCATTATCATTTTCTGGCTGTTTGTATGACCATGCCTGAGCCAAGCTGAGCTCATCACCCCCTACACAG
>NW_009952887.1:208889-215449 GCF_000747805.2 Chaetura pelagica | reverse complement strand
GAAAGAGCTTGCTATACATTTTGGAAACCACTTATTTTCCATGGCCAGGGCTTACCCTCACAGCTTCTTTTATCTTTAAGCTGTCATTCCCATCTGTGTGTCCAAAGCCTCACAGCTGTGATGCAGTTTACATGTGATGCCAATAAAACATGGGTTCCCTTGACTTTGAGGGCCATACCTCCATTGCCACTGGAAGTACAACCCTGCTATGGAGCTATGCTTCACACACAGCAGCTTGACAATGCAAAGCACTTTATCTCCATGGATGATTACCATTAAGGAAAGGTTGAATACCTCCATTATCTGTCTCGAAAGCATTTTGCTGGGGTGAGCACTGTCCAGAAGCCACTGTTTTTTTTCCACCTCCTATGAGCTGTAGAGAGTAAACAACAGCAGTATTAGACAGCAGTTGCCTCTTGTAGTTCAATTTACTACTTCACAGCATTAACATCATCCCATGAGCTCTTATGCCAAACTATCAGGTGCATAAAAACACCAAGACCATGAATAAAACCTGGTGCAGTTAGTATATTTTTATAAATTACATAAAGTGTATCGAAAACTCTCATTTACTTTTCCTTTTCATAGGGAGTTAGAATAAAAATCAGAGATATTTCAGAAATTTAGCAGCAGGGTATTTACCTTAAGGCATATTTTCTCCTAGGGAAAAGGAGAGAAAGGCTAATATATGATCTAATTCCTGTATAAACCTACTCTATTTTTTTAAATTTATTTATTTCATTTATCTGTTCAAGCAAGCTAGAGCTTGCTGGAGCACAGTACTGAGGACTTAAAATTTCAAGCGTGCAACATTTTGTGCTGCAGTCCTATATGCAGGAGAAATGCTGTAGAATCAAACCTCCAGGCTTATTTACTGTACTTGGCTACTGTAGATTTCATCAGCTATATGCCCAACCTGTATAGGGAATATGATTAAAACCAAGGTCCCTGTTACACACTCCAAGTGTGGAGTCATGGAAACACTTACTTTACTCATTTAGAGTTTGAGGAGAGCCTTATAACATTAGCACCACTCGCATGAAAGTAACAGCAGGACCAAGCCTCATATGAGAACAAACCTCATCAATGTACTGGCATGTCTGCTTGCACAGTGCCTCAGAATGCAAAACTAATATATGAGGTTTAAAGTACCTTTGCAGAACTGGAGTCACATGTGTTGGACTCTCTATGAACTAAAAATGTGCTCTGTGTCTGTCCCTGTTTAAGAATAACTTGCACAAATAAGGCTGCACAAGATTGAACAGTTATAAATCCAAGACAACAAAGTACCTACTCGTACACTCCAGGACACACAGAGGAACAGTGACTAACTTTTTTATTCCTATCAAGTCAGTTCAAAATAAAGAAACTCACTAGCATCGAATGAAAGGACCTTTCAAAAATATTAAGTTTAAATAAGAAACATACTACTCAAAATTCTGTTTCAGGTGAAGGCAATTCGAAATAATAAATTTTCTCTCATTACATGTTTGAAATTGATAGGGTATTACAGTTTTCATAGAATTATTTTAAATAATTGATGGTTGTTTACCAGTGTCAGCTTACTCTTTGATGTTTGTCATATTATTTCTCTTTTAGAAAGCACTTAAAGCTGTACAGTAGGATTGTTTTATCATCAGTAAACTGACATATCATATATTATTGCATACACAGAGCTCCAGTCCTGATTTCACCAGAATAACAGGAAATATCACATTAAATTTAATACCCAAGAGATGAATGCTTTCAGCTTATTTCAACATTCTGGTCAGAAAAAGCAGAAGATCCGCACATGCACACAACCTTGGGAAAGTCAAAGATTGCATTCTGACTAATACAATTAATAATATGTCCTCCTACTTGCTAAGGGGAAGAGAATTCTCACACTGGTAGAACCACCATTGGTATGCTATTAGTTACACCAACATCAAAAGAACTGGGGATTCACATAAGACACAATGCAATCAATTTTTCTGTGTTTTCACCTTTTCTACCAAAGAAGTACAGAATAGAAACTGCTTTGATGATGGGATTTATTTATTTATTTATTTTTAAGTCAGCATATCTAAACGCCAGTTGCCAGATAAAAACTCATCTCACATTTCAGAGAAATACAGATTTCCAATAATATTTTTGAAATAATTATATTTGAAATGTAAATAGATAAATAAAATAAAAGGCAAAACCCAACCACCACAAGGCAAAAAACAGCAAATAAGCAAAATAGTCAGTATAAATTACTCAACATTTATCACATAGTACTTTGTGGTCTAGTTTATCAATTTATTTAATTTTTCAGAATCTTACAGCACTATTTTTACCTAAAACATTCCTCAAGTCTTAATTTTATTTTATTTTTTTCTTTGTGGAAATTTGTAAGAATGTGTGGAAATGACAAAAACTACAAACAAGAATTTCACTTGGATGAGGTCGTTTTTCTTAGAAGAGAGACTGTGAAGTTACAGGAAAGGCCTATAACCCCACCATGCTGAGGGGGAAGTTATACTCAACTTCTCATCACTGACCTTCACTACCTCTAAAATTTTCCAGATAAGTTTATGAATCTGTCACTTCCAAAATGTATGAAATTAGATCTTTTTGAGCTACCTTTTGAACTGTTTTAGCTAATCTGATGCATTTGGACTAAATCAGTTAATAGACATTCATATAAACAGCTTTTAAACAGAGACGAAAACCTCAAGATGGAAGGCAAAGAAAGATCCAAAATCTGAGGAAAGGAAGAGGAACAACTGTGTCTCTCCCTGTTAGAATTGCTCATAGAGCCTTAATGTATGTCTTCCTCTGTCTTTCACACTCATCTATGTACAGCCTATTGGAAAAATAAAATTTAGGGATTTTTTATTTGGAATAATTAATTCTGTAGATAAGAAAGCTAGATAAATATTAAAGAAAATTATTTCAAGGGTCTGAAATAATATTTGAGGGGAAAATATCTCAGATTAATACCTGTAATATTAGTTTCTAATCTGTATTATATACATGTATGTAATCATTTAAATGGCTGAAAGTGACCCATTACTATCGATGTAACACTTTGGACTGGAGCAGGTCCCTGCTAAGGAATTGCTCAGGAATTTGAAATTTGCACATGCTACAGCCTGTAAAGGTTTAGAAACTTCATAACAACAGATGATGCAAAATATAGCACATATTTGAAGGAATTAAAATAAAAAGTTATCCCGTCAGAACTAAGAGAAGTAGTATGCATATATTACTATAGATAAGTGTAAACTGTAAGAAATCCAAATATTGTAAATAGGAGCAAGCTAAGAACAAGATCAACTGTCAAAATTATCTAAACAAAACCAAACCCCAACAACAAAGAATGCATTGAGATAAATGAGAAAGATCTGATGCAGCTGCCTGATCTAAACTAAAAATTAAACTGAAATCATACAACAGCAATGCTTTGTCAATACTAAAAGAGAATATGGAGCAAAACAGACCGAGAGACTTAGAGGTTTTCAACAGCTCTTGCCTAAAGATGATTTTTAGCTGGCAACACTAAAAAGGCTGTGGTGATAGCCAACCAGGCCTATGTATAGATCACCATCTGGAATGCAAAGGCTGGTGGAAAACTTGAGAGCAGATGACTATGCTCAGATCTTACGTACCAACTTTGTAATTGGCAACAAGAATGTTACGGATCTTGTCTATTATAAGCTCAAAAAAACATCAGCAATCCTCAAATCAATTTCCTTCAAAGACCTTCAGCTGAAGAATGAGATGAAGGGTCTGGCTCAGGACAGACAGAACAAGAACCAAAAGCAATACACAAGACACCCCACACCTCCTAGAAATTTATCATTTAATTTAATTTCTCATTTCAAACATTAACAACACAAATAAGAACACAAACGGATATGTGCACATGAAGAGCAGCTCCTGAACCTGGGTGTAAAGGAAGGACTGTTTATGGGTTGAGTTCTTCTGCATGCTGCATTTGGTTTTCCTGACTTTTCAGAACATAATCATGCAACATTAAACTGCTCTTAAATATGTTATCTTTATTAATTAATTTTTTTAATGGTAAAAGAGAAAACCAGTAAGAGTGAAAATGCCATATTACTATCCTGGAAGAGGGATTGGCATCTTCAGTCATGAAAATAAAATTCTAGCATTTCTGACATTTTTATTTTGATGGACTGACAAGTAACTTCTTATGGCTTTAAAGCAGAAAAGCACATGTATAGTTTTGAGATATAAAATACTACAGCCAAGTGTATAAAAATAACAAACATGTAACTCTACCAAAATTTCATGTGTACAAGGCATACCGTAAACAAAGACCAAAAACCCCTCTATTCAAATGTAAGGAAAAAAAATAATTCATAAATGTCACTAACACAGCTAAGACTAGTTCACTTGTCTAATGACAGACCAACCATAAGAAAGCATGATAGACTTTTCTACAGCTATTCTATTTGAGGATCCATTTACAAAAAGCTGCACTGCATTTATCTTGTCAGCAAGAGAGCTTTGGGTGCATAAAACACCATGGCTGTGTCAACAGAACATACAACCACTCCCTGCTTCTCATTACTATTGGTTGCAAGATGACATCGCTGCACCTGGATTACCATCTCATCTGAACATAAATTACTGACATGAGCTGCAAAAATCAGGCTCAATAGTAGGTCTTTCTGTCATTTGGCTGAAACAGGTTAGAGACTACTCACTCAAACAAACAGTTGTGCCAGGAAGTTTCTGGGGAAAGTCACAACTGCTAGAGAGTCAGTTATGACAGTTGATAGCATTAAACAATTCACTTGGTAAAGTTGCACTACAAAGCAGAAGTATTTCTACAGAAAGAAAATGCTTGTCTTGGAAAACTGACAATGCAAGTGGACTACATAGAAAAGGGGGGATAGAAAAGGATTTAAATTCTTCCTTGTTTTTTGTGCAAGAAATTACATAGCAGTGGGATTATTCTCTCGGTTCCATGGAACGTGTTTTGCAATCATTGGAACATACATCTGTGCTCAAGCCTTTTGCCAAAATGTGACCTGCCTGAGCAATCTGCTTGAGGTAATTCCTGGCACCAGCAAGAGCAAATGCTGTGTCCTGGTTCTCAGACCAGCGTCTTACTAGAAACACCTTGCTCTCATGAAAGAAATACCTGAGCATAGTGCAAAATGTCTTAATTTGACAACCCATACTCAAACTCCTCTTAGCTACTAAAAAAGGCAGTGTTGGACTTTATTGTTCTTTAAAAATGCTGGCATCCTTTAGACATGCTTCAGACTGACCTTCTTGGACAAAACAGACTCTATTTTGGGAAAAGCACTGGATTAGTTAATGCAGGACACCTCCCTCAGCACTAATGTCTGGAATGGCATTTGTTTATCTTAATTCTGTCAATACTACAATTTTCACAAAGCAGAGATACAGGGCCCACAGAGGAAGCTATTTTTTCAAAAAATGCTCCCATAGCATCCAATATTTTTAAGGTATGTTAAGTGAACAAAGACTGAATAAGAAAAAGCAAAACCACACTAATCAAAGAACATAGCCATCTGAATCTATACAAGAATTACAAAACCTATTATTTATCTAAATATTTTAAATTATTTTCTCAAGATCCAATCCACATCCTTCTATTCAGAAATGCTGCATTGTCTGTGGGAACTAGACAGTGTTAGTCAACTCTTGGTCTGGCAAGCAAGAGTAACATCTGCTTCATACCCATATTTTTCATTCTTGTTTTAGCAGTCACAAACACTTTCTCAAACTGAAAAAGAATAAGGCTGCAATTCAGATAAATTAAGATTTCTGAACTCTAAAAACTACACTTAGAGGTATTCACCAAATCAGAAGAAAATTTATTTTATTCCTAGAATGTCACACTCTATACAAGTACTAGACATGGTTTCAGCAGTTTTACTAATCCATTTGGGCTTGAGTTTTGCAATCCCAAGAACACCAATGGTTATAAGCATTCAGGCACATAGAGTTTAATCACCTCAGCCAACTATACCACATAAGCACTCCAAAGAGCTGTTGAAAACCAAGAAGTCTTCTTACTAAGAACATTAGCAATAGTAAGTTGATCGCTGATGTCTTGGGAGCAGATAACTTTTGAGAAACTAATCAAACCCTGAATATTTCATAATACTTGCACTGTGTAATATTATAAATTGTTACATTTCCAAATATAAAAAAACTAAGCAAAAACTCTCTTTCAATTTCCTGAGTTTTTTTATCTCATGTTTTTATCTCTGAGAAAGGAATTACATGAATATTTACATAAGGTATACAAGTACCGCAATACACGAGCAAGGAACAAACATAATTACCAGGTAAATAGTGTGTTACATAAAAGAAGTTCTATAGAACATATAAAAATTTCCTTCATATATAAGCATAGATTTTCCCTTCAAAGAAAAGGATCAAAACATATGCATGCACTGTTTCCTGAAGCTGAGCCTTATATTACTCTAATTTTTTAAAAAATAAGTGCTCAAACTCTCTTCTATTACAGCAGCTAAAATACCGAAACCACTTTTTTTTTCCCAACATAAGGAATTGTCCTCTCTCCT
>NW_009952887.1:157677-208757 GCF_000747805.2 Chaetura pelagica | reverse complement strand
CCCTACATAAGGAATTGTCCTCTCTCCTTTCTCTGAGATAATACAAAAGTCGTGGCACTTAACAATTCTCATTAAGATCAGACTTCTGTTTTAAGAACTGCAATCACTTCAGGCTCACCTGAACTCCAAGTGCCATGACATTACAGGACTTAGATACCTAAGAGACAATTCTACTCTGAAAGGTTTCATTCACTCTTCCATTTTGCAACAGACAGAGCAGAAAAGTTAAACCAGAGAATGAAGCAGAAGTGCTAGGAAACCTAAAAGAGTTCTACACAATTGAAATACATACACAGAGACACACCCTCAGTCAACAATCCTATAATTACTGGGTCCACACAAATTACAGCTATGAAAACAAAGGTGAGTTAAAAGGAAGATTAATAAAATTTATTGAATAAAACTGATATAAATTAGATCTCAGCCAGTCTAGAAATTTATCCAGTTCACAGTTTTATCTGATGACAGATACTCTCTGTTATCTCCCCACTACCCTCTCAGAGGAAAATAAAAGGAGAATTAGGGAGAGAGACTTTAAGGTTGGAAACACCCCTCTAGAATAGGGTTAATGAAATAATAAACACTAATAATAATGATGGTGAATTACATTCAAATAGATGCAAATATGTAAAGATATTCAAAGAAATACACAAATACAGAAACACACAAATTCTGAATACAGAACCAACACTCCTCAGTTGGTAATTTTTTCCCAACCAGGAAAGTCCCAAACTGGACTCAGCAGCAGATAGGGGTGCCTGAGTCCCAGGTCCCAGTGACAGTGCACAAAAGCCTTGGAGCAGCTGAGCTGGTCCTACTAGACAGGAGAAGGCAACTTGTCTTAACAATTATCTTCTCCAGTGAGAAAACAGGATGCAGGAGCCCCAGTAGCAGCAGAGGGACAGACAACAGACAGATAAACCCCTGTCCAGCCAGAGGAAGGCTCTCTGAGGAGCCATTTTATGCTGAGCACCATGTCCAGGAGTCCTGCAATGGGTCCGTGTGGGTGACCTGACCCAGCCTGTCCACCCCACGGGCTCAGCTGCTTCCCCCACCAGCACTGACACAGACACAGCCTGGCAGAACCTGCGGGGTCCTGGGCACTCTCAGCTCAGTATAGTTATATGCAGTTTTCATCCTGGTCCTCTCAAACCAGGACAATCCTGTAATGGACCCTTTTAAGTAACTGAAAGGTTCAAATTTCAGTTAATTTGGAAACCTCAGTTTGAATGAGAGCAAGAAAGAGAATTCCCACTCAGACCTTCTTCCTCTTCACAGCTTACCTACTGTCGTAGCGTTTCAAGCTTTGAATCAGAGTTCTTCTGAACGAATGTTTATGAATCATTGGCATTCCTTCCTTGATCTAATTAATGTAATTAGTTTGATTTTTAGGTTTTCTGAAGCATTAAAAAACATTCATGAAGGAGTCAGGAGTAATCTGCGTTTATTGTGTTGCAAAATGAGAAGGTTCTGGAAGCTTCCAAAGGTTCAAAGGGAGAAATGAGATGGAAAAAAAAAAATAAAAAAAAAAATCATTTTATAAACATAGTATATTATTTGCATGGTATACAGATTTCACAAGACAATGAAACTACACTTTATGCATGAGCTGGATGGAGAAGGACTAGAAATTAATCACATCAGCAAGCTCTTATCTTAAAAAAATGTCTCTGATTACTTTTCCCAATAGTAGAAAGCAAAAAACAGCCATCAGAAAGGTTGAAAAACATGTATGATTTGATTAATTAAAACTGGCACCTAAAAAAAAATCTTGTAGGCAACCACAGCAGACTGCGTACATGCCTGGTATGAGATGCCTCCAAAATGCACTTATCCTTCTATGGGAGAAGGGTGAGAAGTCCACACTATCTAATCTCTTCTTTCAGGGTAGCAGTCAGAAGGAATATCACTATCATCAAGAATTGCACACAGTTGTATTCATCTAAATACAATCAATATCTGAAATGCATCCCACTTGTTAGTCCTCATAAACATTTAAAGACACCTACTGCTAATGAAATCATGGTTTCAGACTACACAACTGGCCTGATGCACATGGGCTTTCCAAAGAAAGCAAAGTCAGTGTCTGTCAACTTTATGCAAATATCTAATAATGCTCTCCTAGACTGCAAGAAAAGTTCAAGAGTGCAATACAAAAACCCCACAAATACAACAAAACAAAACCCCAACCAAACAAAACCAAACACAACAGAACCAACCAACCAAGAAAAAACTAAGCCAAAACCCAATCATATTCAGTAAAGACATCTATTGCCCTCAATAAAGTCAACACGTAAGGCACCCGGGAAGTCTCTTCAGAGTAGGTTGTTTCAGATTCCTAAGGTCCAAATGGTTCAAAATGCTAAAGTGAAAGCAGTCACTCTTTCACTTTTATCCTGGTATTGGAGAAGTGAGGGAGAAAGTCTCAAGTTACAATTTAGAGAGGTACATTACCTGATAAAATTTCCATTTTAAGCTGATAGGACTGAGGTGGCTAGGTGCCTTTGAAAGTATTGTCTCTAATTTATTAAATTTAATCTTACAGTGAGTAATGTTTCTTATGTCTTATAAGTGATTAATACTTGTTATAAAACTAGTAAGAATATAAACTCAGCTAAAGGACTGTTTTCTTTGTTTCACTTCCAGAGTATATTGTAAATATTTTTACACAACGTGAACAGCATAAAATAGTGCATGACCTACAGTAAGTCTGAAGAATCTCTCTTACTTCATACTAGCAAAAATAAAGTTTTTACACTTTGAAATGTTGTTAATGTAATCCATGAAAATAAAAATAAAAAATAAATTAAAACCAAAACACTAAAAAAATGTAATTGTTTTTCCAAAAACCAGGATGTATTTCCAGAGGCAATTGTTTTCTAGTAGCAGACTTCCTTGTGGTAACACACTTTCTTTTGTTGATCCTATTCCCAAGCTGCCAAAAACATTTACTCCTTGGCAGGGAGCCAGCACTGATTTTAAGCCCATAGCAGAAGCTATTTTCCAACATGGTTGCTTTTCCTGAGAGGAGACTTCTCAGCGTTGTACTGGTGGTTTCTGCAACAGTCAGTGCATTCTTGGAAATACACTTTAGCTCTAAAGTAGGGATGAAATGCTGTGTTACATCGCTCTATATTTTGCACACTTGTCAGCAGCAGTTTAAAGCTCTGAAAGTACTGCAAGATGATCCTCCTTCTCCATTGCCTTCCTGCAATTCAAGGTCTCCTTAAGAGTGGCAGCAAATGGCACCAGAGCTAGATACCCACTCACCCCATCCATCTCATTGGAATGCTTCTTCCTCCTTTCACATTGCATTTCCCCTAAGTCTCTCCTAGCCTGCAATACTGGCTGAAAATCAAAATGCCAAGTGATTTTCACATCCTCAGTGGATTAGTAAGGTATAGATGTCAAACTTTTTTTTTTTTTTTCTAATGCAGAAAAAAGTACAAGGCAATAGGAAGTCGAGCTGGGGAAAATAAAATATTTCCTTGGTGGCTGAGAGCAATTTGAGATACAAAATACCTTTCATACTTGTTTATCACTCTTCTAATGGGGACATTAGTGCTGCAAAACAAAACCAAGTGCTTGGGAGCATCTGACAAGAGTCTTATATGCTCATAACTCTTGTGATTTTGAGAAGATAGGTTATCATTATTTCAGTGTGACTTTTGAAACACATCTCCATACTTTAGGAGGATTGCTCAGCATTTCCCAGACTCATCTAATCACACATCACTTGAGATCATTAGGTCCCTTTTATGCCAGTACAAGAAAAAGACAAGAAATTGCATGAAGTATCCCTTTTTTAATAACGGTAGTCACAGCCAGATTCAATTCTCTTAAGCACTAGCCACTTGTACCACGAGTGTGGTTTTGCATGGCTTAGCTCTTCATCTGCTGTTTCTGTGAATTACTCTATTTGACCTAAAAGCATTTCAGGTTAAGTTTCTTGGTGAGTGCATGCAACAAAACACCATCTCATAATCAATAAGTAGATGTCTGAATGCTGAGAAAAACCTCAAACTAATCTCCTTAAGACCCTAGTCAGGAATTCTCAGGGAACAAGACCAGGTAAGTAGCATTTATCCATTCTCTTGCTGAAGAACATGCCTGCAAAACCTGGTAGAGAAAAGCTATATGTGTTCCTCTCTTCCTCCTCTGTTTCTATCACCACACAAAAAGCCCCCCATCAAAATAGCATGTTAAAGACTACTGTTTACAGTACTGCAGGGGGAACTGACCAAATCAGGCCATCACTCATTTATGCTTGCCTGCAGTATAATTTTAAAAAATGAATATTTAAGAAAGGCAGCTTGAAAACCACATTTGTCTGTCAGTTCTCCTTGATATAAGAAAGAGAAGAGCAGATAAACTGAATAATGCTATTCCAGTCTTGTTTGGCTTAAACAAACAGCTCTTTCTTTAACTGTGAGTGTCCTTTTTTTCATTTTGTACTTCAAGCATTTCATGGGAAGTAGTGATACAGATTGAACTGTCTTGAAGATTGCTTGTCACTTTACAGCTTGTCCAATTATAATAACAATTATTTTTAACATCTTTGTTATTGACTGCAATTAAACATTCATCTATTTTCTGGAGAATGCAAACCTAGGTTTTTGTATACAGGTATTATCTCCACACTTGTATCTTTCCATTTCCAGATACATATTGACATAACACATGGATTATATCTTTGAGCGCTCCTTTCAGCAACATATTGTTTATAAGAGAAAAAGTTTTGTGTTTTTTATTTATCAGCATCTTTCTTACCTACGCTGTACTTCACACTTGCCTTGTTTCTAAATAAAATAAACTGAAGCTCAGAGTCCCTTTTCTTTATTATTATTTTTTGTTTGTTTGTTTTTTATTTTGTTTGTTTTGTGAAGATGAAGAGAGGATTCATTGTGGGATGTTTTCTTTTTTGAGAGTTCATATTAGAATTCAAATAAGGCACATTTCAAAAGCATTTTTGGTATTAGTTGCAGAGCAATACAAGCAAAGTTGTTTAAAAGTACAACTACAAATATGGTAATGTCCTGGTTTGAGTCAGGATGAAGCCACTTTCCCTTTTACTGATTTTTTTTTTTTTCCTTCTTTATTGGCTCTAAACCTGAGGCTTCCTCCCTAAGCAAAACACATATGGAAGTAAAAGGTAATTTGCTCAAGTTAGACTAGAAGAAAATCAGGACTGTCCCTTTAAGAGAAATATATAATTCTTTATCATTCTGGATGGTTGCATTACAGCTGTTCTACTTTTGTCCTTCAGTTGAGCAAGTTGCACATACTAAACAGAATTGCACATCACAATAGGACATGAAATGAATTACAGAATCATGAGTGAACACACCTACTGTAATATTATACATAGTCACATTTAATGCATTACATAAAAGAACCCAACTTGAGACAGATAGCTCCTTTTTTATTTCAAAATATTTTTTTAGAGAACAGATATAGTGTTATTACTCTAGCATCTACCAGATTTTTTTGAAAGCTGTCAGGTGCAGGAGGGCCAAGCAGAGGTAAGTACATAACCAGACACTTGCACAGCACTGATCTTAACACGCAGCAATGAAAAGCAAATTTCAACCCTGTTTTTCCATCTGGCACCTCAACTGCTGTGCAACACAGTGTCAGGACTTGACAGGCTACACAGAGGTCTTACCAGTGTCTTCAAAGAGGATCAAGAGGATCTACAAGGTTACAGCCACCATTCTGTTTTACAGTTAGCTGCCTACACTTCTGAGATGTTTTTATTCAGTAAAACCGATATCCTGTGGAAAGCAAAGCAAAGCAAAGTGGAAAAAACAATTATTTATATGAGGAAGTACCATTCCCAGCAGTAGGCTGCAAAAATAAGGGTGCCTACAGCAAAGAAGGAGGCAAGCTAAAACTAATTGAATCTTTAAAAAGAGATGACAATGTGTTTGAGATTTTGTTGCTTTTTCTCAGAACAAAAGAACATCATATTCTTCAACTATCAGACAGAGGTTCAAGGTTGTTGCCTAGGCCATCCATAGACAAGCTCAAACCTATGTCCATCAAAATTTACAGGTGCTGTCACGATCCGTTATTCGGATACATGGCAATTTTTCATAAAGGTGATCCCAACTGGTGAAATTAAGACGCAAACGAGGTCAGATGTCACATGCACAACAAACTTTTATTAGAGTAACAAAGCAAAGGTCCCTAGAGCGGATAGGAGAGGCAGGAAAACAGAGACAGAAAAGAGAGGAGAAAGCAGAGAGATAGAGGACAGCAAGTGAGAGAGCATAGTTACCACCCACGGTGCAGTGATGTCGTCGGTGGGGAAGTGGTTCCTGGTGGAAAAGTACTTCCCATGCACCCATAGAGTCCCAGACTTTTATACAGTTCTTGCCCACTGCCCCCCCACTTTTCTTTCCGGAGTAAGAAAAAACTCCTATCTCCTCCGTGCTCCTCCGAGATAACAAGGGGGGTAGGTATGGCACCAGGTTAAGTCCTGCAGATAGTCTTTGTTTGGATAATTGCTGGGGTCTCTGCATAACGAAGGGGAGGATGAGACGACTGGCACCACAGCTTTAATTTATTGCAGGGGAGTATCCTGCTCCCAGAGCCAGCTGTAGATCTCTTTAGTCCATCAACAAATGTTGTTTCTCAGATGCCACAAGACACACAACAGATATCTTGAGTGTCAGAGTCCATATCTCTTGGATTGTCCGAGACAAACACTGTAAATTCTGAATGCCACAGGTGCTTATAAAGAAAACAATATTTCACCCTAACTTAATGGCTCTTATGACCTTGTGATTTTTAATTTATTAAAAAAAAAATAATCCAGCTGTAAAAAAGTAATCAGAAAAACATAACAAAAAATGGAAATTGTACACTATACATGGTGTCTCCAAATAAAAATGATAGGTTTTTTCTTTCAAGATTAAATATTTGGTTTATACATGACATTCCTTTGTAGCTAGTCTGCATGCAACCAGAATGACTACCGGATAGCTGAAACACTTAAATAGGCTGACCATCTGTATACAGCTGATAGTTGTTTAACAACTGAAATAAATATAGTTATTTGTAGAGGAATAACTTCATAATCTTTAATCTACTGAACATTTTAAGGAAATTATAACTATTCCTTTTATTTTACCATGATAAAGAGATGATTTACTGAAAACATTAGTGTACCTGCTCACCACCCATAATTTATAACAGAGGAAGAGCTCAAAATGATTTTATGTAAACAATTGTAGATTTTCCTATGGTTACTGAAGAACTGTTTAAAACTCCTTAGCAGCAGGGAACCTTGAGAAACACTGTTTCTAGCAAATCTTAGTGTTTCCTTTAACTTTGCACAATATTTACCCCACTGACACCTTTTTTGCCTCAAGGCCTTACACAAACAATCTCTCTAATAAAAGCAAATATATTTTTACCAGTTTCATCTAAAGCAAACAAAGGTGCTGGTGTAAATTAATGGAAGCATCTTTCAGATCCTAGAGCTCACCAAGCACTTTCACCTGCCATTCACAGAAATGCGAAATTTACGGTAACTGACAGAACAAAAAATATACAGCATTCCAAACATCATACAACAACCAGACTTCTGTAAGTACCACCACTTTACTATTATAACTGATGAGCAGGGATGCACTCAGAAGAAAAAGGAAAAAAAAGACAGTTCCACACTTGGTCTGTGCTCTCTATTCACGTAACAATGTCTGGAGAAGGCTTCTAACTACAATGCAATCTTTTGTCAAAGTTCACAAATCCAAAACCGGAGCTCAGAAAAGGAGAAATAAGGCTCCAGTTGTGATAATCCATTTATTAGAAAGATGTTTAGAGACTCAGAATAAGCTTAGTATTTAAGCTTCTGGTCTGCCTGGGAAACTACTACAAGCCTTCCTGTTACATTAAGTCCTCCTAAGAGACTAGTACCTCCAAGAATAACATCATAGGGTGCAGCAAACACCAACTGACAGACGTTATGATAGCACTCAAGCAGGTACCCAATTTTATATATTATTCTGCACAATGAGACACAACATGCAAGTGTTCTGAATCCTGAAATACGTATAGGTGTGTCAGGTTTTCACACTAGCCTGTCTTTTGGTCTCAGATTTCCTGAAGTAGATATATTAAAAATATGTTTCTGTCCTTTATGTAGTCTTTCACAGAAATAAAGTTACTAGTTTAGAAATTTATCCCTAAGTAAAAGATAATAATTACACTTCCCACATCTAATATATGGATATCAATGTGTCTCATAAAAATACATATTTACCAATTATATTTTAGTAAGGGATAAAAGCTAAGTTAAAGAAGCTTCACAGAGAAACTTCCATAGGTTTCATTGGAGGACACTATCAGAATATTTGATTAGGAGCCACTGTGGAATAATTCATCCATTACAGCTATTACATAAAAAAGAAACCTGATTTATGTCACAGTCTAATATCCCATACTCCAGCTGAATTCAGTTTTAGGCATATATATAATGTAACAGAAAGCATCATCAAACATGTCTTTAATATCTTCTGTCTTCGCCTGGGTAGGATTGTAGCAGCTGATATTACATCTCCTAACCCCCAATGCAGAAAAAAAAAAAAAAAGTCCAGACCCACCACAGTGAATTGATATGAAAGTTTACTATAACAATCAACTGTAAAACATATTAAAATTGCTAGTTGATTCAAAGGGCCCATCGTTCAGCCAGGATTCCTAGAACCAGCAACGAGGACAAGAGTTTGTGCCCTGGCGAAGCACAAAGACCTCAAAGAGACCCAGGCACCTAGAGAAGGAAATCCTCACAACCAAGAGGCTGCAAACTAGGAAATAAAGATAGGGAGAAGACACAGACACACAAATTATATGTATCTGATGGCTAGAGTCAATAGCCTGCAACGCTGGCACTAGCCAGTGCAGAAGCTCTTCCTCTGAGTTTAGCAGAGGACTGAACATGAGCTGCCTGCTTCACCTAGGATCATGCCTGAGACGCCCTCAAGCAAAAAGTGAGCTCATCATTACAGCAGAAACTGAGCTCTTAGTAATGAGAAAACTTCCAGATGAAAATCTGTCTAATATATAAAACTAAATTTAAAGTGTAAATTAGTATCAATAATCTGAGGTTTTCCATGAAGGAAAAGCCTGACACTCTTTTTGAGGTATGCTCAGTTTGCTTGAGGGCTTTAATTGTTTCTTTTTTTGAGTTTTTAACTGGCTGTAAATTAGAATCAGACAATCATAGAATATCCTGAGTTGGAAGGGACCAATGAGGATCATCAGGTCCAGCTCCTGACACTCCATAGGGCAACCTAAAAGTTAAACCATGTATCTAAGAGTGTTGTGCAAAAACTTCTTAAACACCCACAGGCTTGAGGCAAACACCAGTTCCCTGGGAGCTTGTTCCAGGGCTTGTCTGACCTCTCAGTGAAAAGCATTTTCCTAATAGCCAATCTGAACTTCCCTGGTGGGTTTTAAGCTATTCCCTTGCGTCCTGTCACCGGACAACAGAAAGGAGCTCAAAACCTCCCACTTCACTCCCCCACTTCCCCATAAGGAAGTTGTAGACTGTAGTGAGGTCACTCCTCTGTTTCCTTTTCTCTGAGATGAACAAACCTAGTGTCCTCAGTTGCTCCTCCTAAGTCATGCTTTCTAGTCCTGCACCATATTGTTGCCTCCTCCTTTCGACACAAACCCTTTCCTTTATTAAGGAAAGGTTGCAAATGAAACAAAAGACCAATAATAAAAGGAGAAATATTTGTTCAGTTGGGCTACTAAATATGACTACATAGGAAACATGCTGTGACTGAGTAGTTTGAACAGTTAATCTGAAACACAAACTCATTTTTTTCCCTAAAGAATACATTGTCACAAGCTAACACTGGGCTAGGGCCACACAAAGATATGGGAGAAAAGGTAGAAAAATGAAGTGTTTTCCTTTACCTCCAATCTTATTCCTTTTGATCAAATTCAGTAACATTCTTAAAGGAACTAACTCTCTTAACCATTGTTCAATTAGGTCAGTTCTTATGAAAATAATTAAAATATTTCTATTTTTGTTGAGATGCAAGCACAGCAAACCCAGAAATTGCTGAGCTGCTGTGAAGCTTTGGTTGGACACTACTAATAGAGAGCTGAATCAAGAAGCTGAAAGGGCCTACATCAAACTTTTTTTTTGTTGTTTTTTTTTTTTTTTTTTAAATAGAAAAAATATTATCAGGAAGCAATATAAAAGACAAAAATCCTTTCCTGAAAGACTCACTGAGACTGTATCTCAGAGAAAGGGCAGATCTCAGATGAAGTGGTAATGGATGAGAGAAAAGACCTTATAAGGACTCAAAACACTCTAATTTTACAACCAATGCAGACCACAACATTTCTATATGTTTTAGGGCAAATGCATAATCTCTTCTATCATGTCACTACCAAAAGAAATGGACTCAGTGATCTTAGAAGTCTTTTCTAGCTGTGATGATTCTGTGATTTTGTGAATGCCCCTAAGGCTGGACGTCATAGAGCTTCAGGTGAGATGCAGTGAGAGATTACTGGATCGTATGAGGGTGACAGTCACATAGTGTGCCTCTGATGTTTGAGTCCCTCTGTACCCAGTCAGCTAGGACCACCAGGCAGAAAAACCGACGGTATTCTCCTCAGATCTCAAATACTACAGTGCCAGTTGAGATGGGTCAATATTTCACTAAGAGGTAACAAGAGAAACCAAAATGCTCCATGATAATTTTACGTTCTTCCCTCTGAAGGAATCTTACTACCACAGTGTGAACGACTAGTTTGGGACATACAATAATGAGGGATTATCAAAACCTGTTCACATGACCAAGTGCCTCACAGAACACATCCCCACTAAGAATAAGAAGTAGCTATCCTGTATTTTCAAAAGAATATTGAGTAACTTATCTCTTAGTGTGTATGCTTTCTCTGCTAAGTAGCTGCCTCTCACCAGTCCAGCTACAGCTGGAATTCAGTAATAAAGTTTTCCCAGACTATGCCTGTAGTTTGTCAAGTACACTGGACGAAGGTCTTACATAAATGTCACTAGTTATTTTAGGTGATCCCCTAAGGGAAAGATGCTATAAATTTTGTCAAGAGAAAGTGTTACTGCATACCTAGCAGGAGTCACATTATCATTTTATGTTCCCAGAAAAGTATTCAGCAGTCTACTCTCTTAAGTCATTGCAACTGCGTGATGAAAAGTTACACAGGAGCAACCAAGCAGACGTGTCTGTGCTATATTATGAACATTCAGGATGCAAGAAAACCGGCATGTTCTTGTCTTTTGAATAGCTGGTTGTTTTGTTTTAAATCTGGCAGGTACAGTCAGCCTCATGACAATTTTCTGTGTAAGAAAATTCAGCCACACATTTGTTACATTTCTTTTGGGTATTCCCTACCATACTAGGAGGAAAGGGGAGGGGAAGGTAGAGGAGAGGGGAGGGGAGAGGGGAGGGTGGTTGTGAGAAGACTGCCTGTGTTTCACATGGAACAATTTGGCTTTTAATATAGTTTTCCCCTACTCTTCCTCACATGGTAAGGGAAGGGACCTTCAGCAATCTTTGTCCTCAAGCTGTATTTCTCACAGCACTGCACAGTAGTAACCAGTACAACTGACTTCACCGAGCTGTAATAATCTTGCCTTCCTCATGTGCAGCCAAAATCATCTTCCGTCTTTCCCTGCTGTTATTCTGAGCACCTTATAGCTGCAAAAACTGCAGTCTGCGATTCTCCAATGAACCCAAGTGCTATGGATACGACCAGTGACAGATGTAGAGAAGAAGCCCCTGCCACATCTCCAAGCTCAAAAAAATCCAAATATTTTGACTCATAAAAGAAACCAGATAACCTATCTGGGCTGGTGGAGTAAAAACCCTGTGAGTCTAAGTAGGCTTGAACACACTGCATTAGAGCTTGAATTATGTTTAGTTTTCTTCTTAGCTATTGTTTTTAGGTACGTAGAGTAATAACAAATAGATCCAGGGAGAAGTGCTCATTTTTCAGCTGCAGAGAAACACTCCTAATTAGTGCTTTCTGTTTGACAGCCCTTCTCTCCCACTGTCTTCAGCCACCTTTCTCCTCTCTGTCCCTCCTACCAAACTTTTTTTCAAAATAAACATTCCTTCATTCCATAACCTTTATATATCCTTTATATACGCAGGTCAAGCACATGGGAGGAATTGGAAGAGACATACAGGCTATGGATGGCAATGCCTGGCTTTCGCTCATACCTCTTCATAAATGTATCATGCTCCACCTTAAAAGCAGCCTGCTTTTTTCTCAGAGGTCTCTGGATTATAAACCCACTTCAGGGCTTCCCTACATTTTTAATTCCAGTCTTCACTGTTTTCCTCACTTGTTTTTTGTCCTAGCGTTATCTTTCAGATGGAATACCTTTTCACCCTCAATGAACAGACACTGAAATATTATTAGACATTTGTATCTTCTCTACATCTGTTAAGATTAAAAGGATGTAGGCTTTTCTTCTATGACAAATTCTCCAACTCCTTGATTTTCCAGTCTACCTCATAGGCGCTTCTGCCTGTATCAGTCCCACTTTCAGTTAAGTTTTTTTGAGCTGGGTGACCAGGTTTCTACTCACTATTCCAGGCAAGGCATCACCAGTTCTTTGTATAACAGCAGCAGTACTTCCCTATCTCTGCACATTCTAGATCAGATTTCTCTTTTTCATGTCTGTCTCTCACTGGTACACTGAGCTCTTCTAGGACTCCCAGCTCCTCTCCTGCTTCATAATTTCCAGCTGATGCGAAACTTGGTAAAGCAGATGGGTCAGCTAGACAGAGGACTGCTCCTACTGCATGTCTTTATTTAGGACTGCTCAAAGGAAGAAAGAGGTATAAATGACTCTGTAAGAGCTGTCACAGCAGTTGTTACAGCCAGCCAAATCCTGTGAACAATTTCCATTCCCATTTGCTGAGCAACCTCTAAGATCAAGACCAAGCCACAAGAAACAGCATCCCTTGAGCACTGAACACTAGCTTCAGGAAGGTTCTTAGTGGGGGAGGAAGGAATAAGAAAATAGCAGCAGAGTTATACATAACCCCCAAAAATCCTAATATTGATGTGAGTTAGAGAAGCTATTCTGGTTGTTTCGTAAAAGCCTGAATGAAATATGCTAATTTGCAGTGGAGGTGGGAATCTTCTTAATCTGGCAAAAAAAATGTGTGCACAGGTAAATGGGAAGATGACACTGACATTGCTTTGGAAAACTATTTTCATTGAAATATTGTCATCATGGTGCCCACTTAGGACGTTATACTGTACAATGAGCATGTTGGGTTTTTTGTATAGTATTGTTCCGCATGTTGAAGAGGAGAAAGCCAGGTAGCTACCCTCGTTCTTTCAATGTCACTATTTTTGTAAAATGGCTAGCCATGACATCATTAATAGCATAAGAGGATTCATGTTTGTTTATTTTAAAATCAATACAAATTGGACTTCATAACTAATACCTTAAAGCCATGCTGAAACACAAAGAAGTCCATTATCTTTATATGATGTATTTTAGGGTATTTTTCTCCCTTCTCCAGAAGAAGACTGACAGTTTGTACTGCAATGGTGCAACTCCCTCATTTGCACATTTTCAGTGTTTGATAAGGGGCTGAAATACTTGATTCTTCAGAGGTCCTCCTTGTTCTTTCCCCAACAGAAAATGTTTCCCTATATTTCAATAAAGCTGTGACAAATTGTTCTAAATAACTGATTATCTAGCCTTTAGATAATGCCTTTCATGCAGAACATAAAAATGCTTTACACAGGACTCATATAAATCACTTGACTGCACTACCATGTAGCAGAGCAGAGCCTGGAATCAGACCTAGAGCAGCCCATTCCACATGGCAGCTCATGGGCACGGCCCTCGGACCCAACTCATTCCTATGCACCATTTCTTGCATCAAACATTTTCTAAACTATAGTAAAAAAATCTGCACAGAATTGCTGAAATCCTCAAAATTTCCTTAGGCCATATTGGATAGACATCCAAATGCATTCAAATATACTGCCAAAAATCCATATTGCTTTCACTCAGGAAATGAGGCAACACCATCAATTCATGCTTTTTTCAAAATGTCGATAGCACTGTCTTAAATCTGGCTTTTAATAGCAGCCACATCACCTATGCCCATTTATAGCATTAGTGTGGATTGTGCCACAGCACATTTGTTACAAAATTCTCCAAGAATAATGACAATAAAACCAAGAACAGTTACTCCTCCAAGCAGTAGTGTTGGGGTATTTTTTTAAAAAACAGATTTGATTGAAAGGTAAAGATTAGCTTAAAATTTTTCCACCCCTTATTTTATTTGAATATGAAAAGAAAGTGTAATACAGAGACTTACCTTGATATGACATTAAAAGACAGTTTGGGTCAATATAATTACTGAAGAAAAGCAGGTTTTTTTTTTAAAAAACCCTTAAATATTTGTACTTACTGATATTATCCTTCAGATGCATTTTAGCATTCTGGGGTAATCAGCTAAGTCCAAACCACAGATGCAGAAGTAACTACTAGATAGCCCCTCTCTTAATGTGTATACTAGTCATGCAGTATCATAGGTTAATCCCCCCCAAACAAGAAAAAAAATACTTCCTGCAACAACATTGTTGAATGTAACCATGTGAGTCAAAGTGACCCCTCAGAAGAGTTTCTTTGCACTGGATGGCAGGTTTATGGACATGTTGTAAATGTCAGAATACACCACTTTTAATAATTAAAAAAAGACACTATAATACTGTTTCCTTGTAACCAGGACAGAAAATCATTTGGTAAGAGTAAGAACATTTATTGGTTTTGACAGATAAAATTCTTGCTGTGAGGTGGAAATGCTGTACTCCAAATACTGGAAGAAATATGAAATCTCAAGGGTTATGTTCAGTAACTCTTGGTTCAAAAGCAGATGCAGCAGGTGCATTATTTAAGAGCTTGTCAGAGATGATCTTCTACAGCACACTACTCTAGGATTAATTTGCTGCTAAGCCTGTGAAGGGGACTCTTATATGGCAGAACTGGCTGGCTGCACAAAAGGCCTATACTGCCCAACTCTCCCGGATACCACTGTGCTCACTGCTTTCTGTCATACCAGAAAAAGTCTTCCTACTGAATGCAACTGCTCCTCTGACATACCCCACCTAACAGCAGTTCTTTGTTTGAGCTCTTCAGACTGCATGTCCTCTGAAAAAAATCATAGTGACATTCTTCTCAGTAGCTATACTTGATGTTCTAAGGTGTATTTTGTATTGCTGTTCTCAGTGCTTATTTGGTGGCACAAGGACATAGTATATTCAGTGCAAAAGAGAAACAGTTGCAGACACAAGTTCCTGCTATCAATTTCTCTACTCCTACACATACAAAAAATTACACATATCTAATTTTTGTTTCCTCATTCTTTCAGAGTGTAAATCCTTGAGTAGAACTTAGTCACATCAGGATTTCTGCAGCAATGATCACAAATAAATATGCTTGTAGAAAAGGCTCAAAGAACCAAACTGTTCAAAACAAAACAACCTAATCCAAAGAGGTTGATTGGGTCCCCTATGGCTACAGCAGTGAGCTAGATTTTCAGCTGTGTAAAATATGGGAGCATCGTCTTCAGCACTGATAAGCTCATTTCCGCAAAGGATCTGACCCGTGTTTCTGCAGAAGATACTCCAGACACACGCAGACCCACACAGCTACCTTCCTTCTTCTCTCACACACCCACCAACATTTCAGGGAGAAGGAATGGCCTGTGTGTTTTGGGTGTCAGAGTGAAAAACACTCACAAAATCCAATTTGAATTATTCCAGCACAGACTTAAAAATCCCTCATGCAGGAAAATCACAGCCAGTAAAATACACATTTTTCTTTCTTTTTTACATAACTGCCTCACTTAAAAAGAAATAGGAGAGAGAAACTACTTTTGGCTAAGAACAAGCAGGAGAAATATAATTTAAAATGATATATTTTTAGAAAATACTGTTTTGATGGAAAGCATTCCCCTTAAACATATCTATACTGGCGAGTCAGAAAGGATAGAAAGATTAGAAAGAAATGGCTTTCCTAATGAATCATTGCACTAAACAACATTTGAGAAGAACAGAGAAAGAATAGAGAAGAACAGAGAAAAAGCAATGGTTGTACCTTGAATATGAAGTATGCTGGCCACATGTTTGTGACACAAAAAACATCTGCAACAAAAAAATTTGCACAAAATTGTGCTCTGCAGTCGTGAAAGAAACTAAAGAATGAAAAAGGAAAGTGACCCTATGTATGGGTAACTGAAAAACAGAAAGTAGCTCTCTACCTTCTCTCACTTGCACTGAACCCTGATGAGAGGGAAAAAATGGGATTATTACACATTTTACTGAAGTAATCCTGGATTAAAGCACTTAATTTGTAGACAGTTTACAAGCCATCAATACAAACATTAATAAGAAGATATATGGCAGGCTGCTTTAAAAGTTTATGACTTGGCTGCCAAAACTAGCTTGGTACAAATTCAGGAGTGTGCAATGTTTCCTTACTTTTAAAGGAAGGCTTTATTTTAGGGATTTTAGGTAATCTCCTATGCCTGAATTACTACATAAAAATGTAACATCCTCTGCAAACATTAAGTAGGTGGTTTCTCTTCTGTTACCAAATGGAGTACACTCTAGCTTTTTAAATTTTGGAATTCCTTTGAAAATAGAAGGTGTCTCTAATATAGTAATAGGTAAAATATATCTCTTCAGAGAAGAGTAACAATTAACAGAGAGCATCTGTATCATGTTTACTTTTATGAAACATTATTGTACCAAAGAGGACAGAATCTCTGTATGAGTGAAAACTTCTGGGGGAGATCTGGAAAACTCTTTACTATTAATACTAACGAAAACGATAGGTCTGAGGGAAACTTGTCTCTACACTCTCTTTGATCAATAAGTATACCCAGTCACTCATAGTGGAGGTAAGTGACCTCATTAGCTAAAGCCTTGTGTTGGCATTTAAAAAAAAAATAAAAATAAAAAATTCTCAGCTTCAGACCAATCATGGGCAGTCACCATGGGCAGTCATCATGCCAGGGCAGGCTTACATGCCTGGAATTTCCAACATACACAATGTTGCCTTTCAGAAATGGGTTGCAGCAGAAAGATTTCACACCAATTTCCCCTTGGATTTCTCCATTTTAATTTCTCCTGTTATGAACAGCACAACTCCTCCCACCCCACTCCATCCCACCTCACTCCCCTCAACAGAGTATAAAATAATTATCCCTAGGTCACTTTAACCTCTGGTCTTAACTCAGTGGAAGCTGGGTTAAATTCTTGATCTAAACCCAACTGTAGTTAAAGGAAGCCTTTCCATGCGCATGAACAGGTTTTAGCTCTGGATGGATAAAAGCCAGGTGTGTCGCTGCAGTGCAACAGCATTCCCCACATCCTGCTGAGCTTTGCATACTCCAGCAGGTGCAGAAGAAGGAATCATCTGTGATTTCACTCTCTCCAAGGTACGGGACAACATAAAGCTTGGTATCGGATGACAAATTACAGAAACTGGAGGTGGCAAACTCTTATGTGACATGGCCAAAGTCTTGTGTCTGCTGCCTCCAGGAGCTCAGAATCACTGCAGTCAAATAATTTGGGAACCCATAAATTCACCGATTTTGCCAACTCGGAGAAATTTTGTGAAACTCCACATTGTCTCTTAACAGTGAAAAAACTGCAAAGTATCTGTAAGTGGCATGCTTTGTGACTGAATGTCTGTTGTGCTCACATTCTGCACACACAACTGAGATTCTAACATGAGAAAAAGAATGAGAAAGGGTAAAAATAAAACATAGAAAAATGAATCTTAGAAGTTACTTATGTTTAATGCTTAAAAGTCTGAATGCACAAACAATAATCTACCATTAAAGAAGTACTGGTGGTCAATACAATGCATTAGAACTATGTACAGTGACACAGTTTAGTATCAAAATCTTTCTACAATGTAGAGTATTACGAAACCGTTAATGACATCAAACACTAAGCACTTAAGACACCATTTTTTGCTACCACATTTGGAACTTCAATGAACAGTCCATTTTAACTTGCAGCATCAATCCATTTCTAGTATGAAATTAAGTAATTTTCTACTTATACAATAAGATTTATCTACACTGGTCTTTTGATTTTGATCCATAGCAGCAAAGGCACTGTACATCAGCAGATCCACAGACTTAGAGATTTTTTTTAAAGCATTCAAAAAAAAAGTCACAGGTCATAGTTTTAACAGCAACAACAACAACATAAAAAGATAATACGTTGTCTCTGGCACAGTGGCTCAGTCTGTGTCCGTTTTAGGGACATCCAATCAAGATTTGGATTGAACCGCTGGCAAACAAAGCAAGTCCTTATCCCAGTGAGAATCCATTCCTTTTTGTACGTCGGAATGAGTACTCTTGTGAATCCTACCTCAGAGGTCATTGCTTTTGTAGTTTGTGTACTGGTAGGCATTCATTCTTATTTCAGTGCAGTTTCCAAAGAACATATCAAATATTTTTCATAATCTCTTGTAATTGAAAAATTGCCCAAAGACACATATCCCCATTTTCAAGGAAACATTGCAAAAGTTTCCAGAAGTAACAAAGGTGATTCTTTGAGGCAACTTATTGTACTCTCTACAATATAACAAAGAGAGGTGTTTATATTAAAAAACCTAGCTTGACACCAAAATGTTTTATGCTTATCAACAGAAAAGCATTGAGAACAAATCTGTACACAAGATGCTATATTAACATTGCAAATATATAAATTAGCACATTCTTACTTAATGTGAATTTAATTTAGATGTGAACTGAATTTGCCATTCATCACAGGCATGTAGATTACTGGCTACAGTTTGCAATTTCCTAAGTTTCCAAGACTGTCTAAAATAGTTAAGATACAGCATCTTCCCATCAAATAATTATACTGTAGTAACACTTAGAGGTCTCATCCAGGAACAGGACTAAAAAATATAACAAAGTTAATTTTTTAAAATAGAAACTACAAGTGTATTTAGTGTAATCAAACTATTTCCTCAACATCCTTCTCCAAGATCCCCAATTCGTCCACCTGTAAAAAAGCAAAGTATACAACGCACTTTTCAAACTAAAGCCGGGCCAGACAGCTTTATTTAGTCAGTTCATTGTTAGAAAGCCGCCTTTAAACAAAATAAATACATTACAGATATAATACATAATTAAAGAGTCAAGTTCACTGTTAAGTATGCTTATTCCATTTTCTTCCAAGTAGATATCTGATAATTTGGTATCACAAGTACTTAATGAGCATTCACAAATGAACAGCAAGTTAAGAAGGTAAAAATAAATTCCACAACTGTGATCAGCATTTAAGTTCCCAGTTAGAAAGGAAAAAAAAATGAAAGGAACATACAGCCAAGTGCTAGGAGAAGGAGTTCTGCATTCAGATTTGTCTCTAATAAATAACTTCATAGACTGTAGCTTTCTTGTCCCCAGAGCCAGTGACTATGTATTTGTCATCCACAGAGATATCACAGCTAAGCACAGATGAGGATTCTTTGGACTACAAGAAAGAAAGAAAAAAAAAAAAAAGAAAATTACATTTTTACAATCCTTCGATCCAGAAGGGCTTGAAGATTAATTAGAAGAATTTATAGAGAGGGAATGCACCAAAAGCTCATTTAAATATCAGCACCATATGAGAGCTTTTGTTGCAAGACTGCTTCTTCAAATTTGTTCCACCTAAAGCTCTATGACAAAAGAACCAAACGGGAAAGGGAAGTGAATGTCATGGACCTAGAGATAATCTATCAAACAAACAAAAAGAAGCAGTCTTTTTTATACATTTCATAAGCAATGAGCATTTAATGGTATTTTATACATTAGCTTTTGCATAAAAAGTAATGAACAGTCATCTTCTTCTTCCCTTCCTTTTTTTGTTGTAAACCAGAAACCCACATGGAGGAGCACTATAAGCCCTACCCACCCATAGGTATTAAAGAATGAGACTCCACAGAACTAACCGTATCTCTTCTCACTATTTCCTCAACACAGAAGACAAAAGTCTTGCACAAAGATACTCACATTATCAGGGAGGATGCAAATACAAAAAGATACTGTGGTGGAATTGGATGCACAACTGCCAGTGAATGGCAGACAGATTACACCAGCGACGCCTCTGTCTCTCCCAGCTTTTTTGCCTTTCCTGAGATAACGCTTACACATTGTCACATTTTACTTGCTGTTACACTGTGTGTTTTCTTCACCTAGAATATGTCCACATTCTCTTCTGCCTGTCACTGCAAGAGCTGAACACATCCCAGGCATGCTAAGTTTTTGCTAAGAAACCTCTGCTGCATTGCACAGGAAGTTTATTTCTCTGCCCCTCATTAAGAATGCTGCATCGGGGTTTTAACAACACTTTCAAAGGAGATGTGTTACTTTTAGGACAATTTGGGCTTTCTGTGGGAGGTGGTTCTGGAGCTTAATAACCCCAAGTAAGAAAACTCAGACCTCAGCTTTCTTATGTCAAGGCAAACTGCTGTCCCCAAAGATACATACATGGCAGCTACCAGTGCGGGTCAGATCTGACCATTTAAACCAGAACATCAGTTAGCTTAATTTAAAAATTTCCCCGTCTAGAGGTACCGGTTGATGAAAGAAGAGAAGGACATGCCAAAAATCCCACTGAAGTGCTATTAAAATTGGGCACAGAAGGATTAAAGAATATAGAAAGGCTGTAACTCCACAAGGCTCCTTCGTAAGGATAGTCTTCAGCTCAGGAGTCTGCCTATCCAATCCACTGACTATGCATCTCATCCAAGAAAAATACACGTTAAATATGACCTTCACTGTTTTAGCTTCATTTTGGACCTTCAGCTCACCTAACAACATGACTTTGGGTACTGTATTACAGGAATACACATATGAAGGAGAGAAAGAAGAATATTAAAAACAATTTCAGATCAAAGGGCTACTTTTTGTAAGAGCTACATTGTTCAAATGTTAGAAAGGACAAAAACATATCTTCCTTTAATTACAGACAAAGTCTTAAAGAAACATAGTAATTGGCCAAGAATTTACATTTAAAAACTTCTTGAGCTAAAGAAAGACTCTGAGACGTGCAGCTCTACTGTACTGTAATGTATGTGGAAAATAGCTTTTAGGAGATGATTACCTGGAATATACTGGCTCCATAAGGTGTTCTCCAGGCATTAAGAAGATTATCTTTTCCAGTGCTTACAAACCATTTGCCTGCAACAGATTGTTCAGATGTTATTCCTGCATTTTGTTTTAAAGGAATGTACCCCAAGAAACAGATTAAACATGCATTCACACATTAGCGGCTGAGGATTTGTGCCACCTGGTCTAGTGTGAGGTGCCCCTGCTCAAAGCAGGGAGGTTTGAGCCTGATGATCTTAAAGGTCCCTTCCAACCTTAACCATTCTGTGACTCTATATCCAAAGAATGGTCACATTTTCATCTGGCTGCACTACAATGTCTGATTACAATATACGCAATCCACACAAAAAAGCAGTCATATACTATTTAAGAAATAATTGTAGTAGTTAAATTCAAAACCTAATTTCTAAATATACCCCTACTTTCATTTAAAAGTAATCTTGAATTAATTTATCTGGAGGGAAAACACTGGCATAGAAGTATTTGCTTACCACAGTGAGCAAACTTGAGTGATAACACACAGCTCTCATGAAGATGCAGCTGATACTTGTCTGGCTTAGTAACATGCAGCACCTCGACATTACTGTTCTCCATTCCTACTGCCAACCATTCACCAGTCGGACAATAGCCCAGTGAGAAGATCTGGAATTAGCACAGCACATGCTTCAATCAGTAAAGGAATGAGCTAGAGATATTCAAAATCAACTCCTGCTACACTGTTAACACTGCAAAAACACATTTTGGTTTACTGCAGTTTTAAAAACATGGTAATCCAGCTCCTATTGTAACCAAGATAAAGCAGTCCATGTAAAAAAAGTTCAATTAAAACTGTAATATTAAAGCACTGAATCAAGCTATAATAGCTAACATCCTAGCCTATCTGACATAATTTAACTATTTTTTAAAATATTTTTTAATTGAAGAATCTCCAGAAATGGGAACAGACTGCACACAGAAACACTTTAATCTGGCAATTCTTTAATAAAAAGAACACTACTCTTATGGGAAAAGTACTAATCTGTCAAATAGTCATAACCCAGAAAGGTGTTTAGCTGCCACATGAAAAAGAAAAAAACAAAAGAGAAAAAAGAAAAAAGTGTAAGACTAATTGAAAAAATATTCAGAGTTCTCTTTGAAACTGCTTTTTTGCTTGACAAAAAAAACAATAGTGCTTGTTTTATAAAACTACAACAGACTTTTCTTAACATGTGAAGGCTTCTGAGATTGAACCTGTGATGTGAAGTCATGTTGTTGTAGTTGTCTCCCTTCTCTTAGATCCCAGGATCTGACTGTATTATCCAAGCCTCCCGTCCATAGTTTGGTGCCATCATTAGAAATGTCAATACAGCTTGCTCCATCCGTGTGGCCCTGAAATTGCCTGAAATATATATAAAAAAAATAAAAGCACTTTATCACACTGGAAACAGTCAGTTCTGAGCATGTATACAGAACACCTCCTTTTTCTTTCAGTCCCTGACATTAAAGACATCAGTAATGTAAATTCCAACATCAGTCTGAGATTAATATAAACTCTGGGAAGAACATGTGAGTTTTGTGATGAATTGATGAAGCAATCCCGCCAGACATCCCAGAGCTAATTTGGTTTCAAAGGCACACTTTACAAGTTAGATACTCTGGGGATCTTTGCTGCTGACTGTGTGCTACCTGGTGTTTGACTGAAAAGAACCCTTTCCTCTCAAAGGGACGTAGTGTGATTGTCAAAATCCAGTAAGTTTAAGAAAAATCTACAGGTCACCAACAAAGCTGGGGAAAAAAGAGTGGTCTAAATGGGAACATCATGGAGTAAAAGCCTGCCTTTACACACACAATACTGACATATTACATATAACAACATACACCCAGTGCAGTGCACAGAGAAGCTCTGTATGACTGGCTCCTAGCTTACTTTACATTATGTTGAGTAGCAACCCAAATTCTCCAGAAGTTAAGTTTGCAGTGCATTAATTTACACACATCTTTACCCAAGATGTATTTGCTGGAGCACTGTATATATTTGCTAGAGCTGGGTTAGAGAGATTGGAGTGTGAGCACAGTGTAGTGCATGGAAACAAAGAAAACCATCTGTTCAAAGAACCTACAGCAGTGTCAACACCAGCTGATCTAAAGAAATTATAGTTATAGCTGCTCAACAGGCCTGGAATTATGAATCTCTCAAAACCTTTAAACACTTATGTAGACTTTTGTCAAGGTATTACCACTGCTATTGCCTAGCAATGAAATACCAGAAGCAGCTATGCAGACACCATGGAGAAAATAGTGAATGTCCAGAGAGGAACACGTAAGGCCGTACCTAATAAATTCTTTGCAATTTGATGATCCAGTTCTGTCGACCTACCTTACTAAGGTCTGATTATGCAGATCCCAAACTGCAATGTTTCCATCGCTACAGCAAGAGAAGCAGACCTTGGAATCAGGGCTGATAGCGAGAGCATAGCAAGCTGGAGCAGAAGATGTCAGCTCTGCTTTGATGCGAGGAGTTGGAGCTGCCAAGTCCCAAATGGACAACGTGCTGGCTTCCCCACCAACAATCAGGGTGCGGCCGTCAGGGAGCAATCTGCAGGAACGGATGTAGTTATCTCTGTTCTGTGGAGACAGAAGCCATCAAGAGATTACTCATGAGGAAAGGAAAACAGCATTAACATGAGAGCAGAAATGCATAGAAGTATTGTATTCCCTCCTGGTTTTAATGAGCCATTTATACTTATGACAATGATAAAGTGTATTAATGCCAGAAAATTACATGACATTAGGGAAGTACTTAAACTTGATCTACAAAACTCAGTAGTGAAAGATATTTAATCTTAATTAGCATCAAAATGCAAAGACCTGAACCCAGCCCAAAACCAATTCAAAATATCTGTATTCAACAGCTTGTGTAGAAAGTTACATTTTCATACTCTGCTTATTTCAGCACATTAGCCTCTTGGCATGCGGGAGTACCAAACTCCCCAAACACTCCACCCCCCTCTGTTCCAGTGAGACTTGCTGCCACCAACTAGGAGATGTTAGAGGAAAATATTTGGGCAATTTTCTTCATTTGTGTAGCAAGTTGTGTAGCAATTCATTATATGTCTACATGTGCTGCACAGTTCTCATTTTACTGCCTCTGTAACAAGAAGCAACATGTTACCAAGAACTGGTGAATTACACAAGAAAAGCTGCTAACAATGGTTCATTCCTCTTGTTAGAATATTCAAATAATTCATGAATAACATTCAGGGATATTTTTACTTGTCACATTAAGACAAGGCAATGCATTCACACACACAGACACAAAATACATAACACAGCCTTCAAATGTTCTCAGATAATACAGTGGCAAGACAGTCATTTTTAGCATGATAGGATATCAGCCTTTAAGATTGCAAACAAATGTCGAAGTTTGTAAACAATATTTGCTGTGCTGTCTTTGATCTTTCCCCGACCAATACAATCTTAGGATATTAAAGATATTTAGATTCTTTGGGGTTTAAAAGCACAAGGAATGCAAGAAACATACTTCAAACTCAGTTCTAAAATAAACAACAAAATTACAAATGAAACCTCAAACTTTGATACTGGGGACAGCACTCAAGACAGCCACTGTTTCTTGCACCTTTATGGTATTATTTCAATCTCAACATAACCTACTATTTTCTTCCATTGTCATGTGCTGCTGTTCACCTACCAGGCAGTCCAGCTGAGAGACAGGGCTCTTGTTGCCAGGGTGGCTGATGTCCCAGACTTTGACGCAACCCTTCCCACCCGTGTACACGTGTCTTGTGGGGTTGCTGATGGTAACTGCACACACAACTTCCCCATGGCTCAGAGTGTTGATCTGACGGGCATGGCGAGGAATTCCTGGACCGATGAGGGCATCAGGAGGGAAAGGAACTGGCTGCATCTGACCGTCTGCAGTAACGTGAAAGGAGTAGGCTCTAAGGGAAAAAAAAAAAAAGACGGGAGATTTAGTATGTTTTCCTTCACACTTGTTGAAGAAAACAGAATTAAATGTATGTGTCTACTGCAGGCATTCAGATTGTGCACTCAGCTCCTCTTGCAATTTTTAAAATAATGTGGAGGATAAATTATTTATTTACCTATAGCATGGCTGTCAAAGCATAAACTTAGGCACTTTTCTTTCAACATGGAAAGTCAAGCACCATCTAGCAATCAAATGAACTTTCACAATTCATGCAATGACAATTTCTGGCATGTGTTAGGATACATGACACTACTCTTAAATTTGGGGAACATGGAGACCACCACATGAAGAAAGCAAGGAAGGTCAGGTCAGGGCCTCCTTGAAGACAGAAATAGTTGGCTGGCTGATGCAGAGCATAACAGGTAGCTGAGTACCAGGGAACATTCGGTTACTCCCTTACTGACTCTGAAGTGCAAACTTCAGCTGGAGTGCTGCCAAGTTGCCCTGAACACTTTGCGGGTCCCATGCCCTGTAAGCAAAACTACCCAGCACTGTACCTAAGGGTGCAGTGAAACCTCCACTGTCAATGAGCTAAGCCCTCGGTGAAACCTCCACCGTCAAGGAGTTAAGTCCTCAAGGCATGGTTGCTGACAACTGACATGACAGACCAGCAAAAATGCACTGGATTTTTTCCCTTCTTTTGGGCTTTCTTTCTTCTTTTATTATTTTTTTTTCCTCCTTTGTGCAGACCTGACACAACAACTACAAATCCCAATTTCTCTTGCCAGAATCAGAGCCCTCACTGAGAAAGAATGTGTTGTGTGACTGCCAGTTATGCCACCTGTGAATAACCTATCAACAACTTCATCTCAAAATGTTTTCCAGGGAGAACAGTTAGGTCGCGAAATTGTCTTGTTCCGAGATGCTGCCTGACACATCGCATCTATTAAAAGAGCACAAACTTTGTAAGAGGGCTCACCTACCCCTACCAAGGTACGCTTAATGGAAGCCTTTTATTTCCTTACAAAAAGTCATCACAGCACTTATCAAAAATCCATTGTCACAATGGTGGAATGAGAAAAGCTCACAAAAAAATCACTTTCATGAGAATACTTAGGAAGATCACTTCCTTAATTGTTGCTTCAAAGTCACTGAAGACAGCTGAGACAAATTCAGAATTCAACTACTGAATTTGTTATTTAAGATTCATAGTGCATTAACACTAGAACAATAATTTTCAGTGGGACAAAGTGCAACTGCATTTTCACCTTTCTGCCCTATTCCCAAAGCTTTACACACTCCTCTCATTCTGCACTCTGTTTCTCGTTCTGACAGGTCTGAGTGACAGATCATATAATCATTCTTGTTTTTTTGACATTAAACACATTCTGAAAAGAGGAAGAAAGATTTATGTGGTTATCAAAAGAAGCAATATGCCTGTATGAGTAGAATTGGAGTTCGATTATCACTGCAGAAATCTAGAATAGCTTCTTCATTATCTACCTAATTCCTGTTTCCTGCAGTAAACTACAGAAAAAAGCTGCTTATGATCACCTGAATTCTCTAATAAAACAAAGAGAACATCATTATAATCTTTCTGATTTCTGTAGGCAGTCACTCTCTGAAGAGCCATGTTGAGCACTGAGTGTATGATACTGTTATCAGCAAAAATGGTTTTTAGCATGTTTATAAGGGACACAGGGAACACATTTAACAATTACAGAAATAAAGCTTAGATCTGGAGTGATCTTTTGAGTACATTATTCTCAGTCTATTCATTACTGCATACCAACACGTGATTAAACTGTTGCTTTGTTGCTAGGTTTGGTTTTTTAGTAGTTTGGTTTTTTAGTAGTTGAGTGGCTTGTTGCTTTTTTTTTTTTCACCCTGAGAACTAACATCTCATGTTGCTTATTTGAATTCCTCGAAATATCTTACAAATACCACACACCACAAACATCCAGTAGGCACTTTCTTCTTCTTTTAGCTGCCTTTTCTATTTATATATTGTAAAGCCCTCAGTGTTTTGCTACAACCCTGAACTGAAAAGAGTTATTAGGGGCCAGATATACATATGCTGCTACTCCATTTCAACAGACTCTCAACAGTGTTGAGAATTTACATAACTTTCACTCTAAGGGAAGAGTAAATGAGAAAACAACAATCTTGAATAATAGCTGTAAAAAGGACCACCCTTAAGATGAAGAAAAATCAATGTAATCATGCTAAAACAACCACAGGTTTCAAAGTTTTCAGGCTCCATGGCAGACAAGTACCAGTTATGTTTAGAAGGGAGGTCTGCACAGTCCTGTTATTGCTGGTAGAGCTAGTTACCCTTCCTTTCAGGTAACTGACTCCACCAAGGATGAACATGAAGCCAGCAAACATCTGAATGTGAAATCAAGACATTTCTAAGTGCCTGCTGCAGGTCCAGGATGAAAATCTGTGACCCACAGTTTTTAAAGCAATTAGGTGGTCCAGAAGCTGTTGCACACTGATCTTTATACTCATCTTATAAAGACAACTACCAGAGACATCAACTTGAGCTAGTAACTAGTGTGTGACATCTGAGAGGGCTGGACCTGTTTTTTGACTTGTGTGACAGACATGTACAAGAGAAGTTTCAGAGACAAGGATGGATCACTTGTCACCATGGTATGTTACTAATCCTGCGTGTCCACAGGCTCACTAGCAGGTAAGCGTATGCGTTTACTCACATGCATTCAAGTGTGTAACCACCCCATAGTGGCCTCTCCACAGGCACAAGAGAGAAGGTATGGCACAAACATCCCCTGCCCTTCCAACTCTCCAGTACTAACTGCTCACAATTTCCCACAAGTGTCACAAAGAAGTGGAACTGGAGGATCCTTACATAAAATCTGGATCAGTATGGTTTGCATTGCAGTTTTATTTTTCCCCTCTCTAACTCAAGAGGGATGTGCCAGAGCTCTTCATATCTGTGTAGTTCTTTTTCCAAGGCTCACAACCAGTGAAGCCTGGTAGAGCAGGTCACCTTTTAAGGTCAGTTCAATCAAGGATGAATATGAACACTATGATACAATAATTCTTTTCAATATTTTCCATCAAACAAAACATTTCAGTGTTCCTTTCTCTGTACACTGCTATTTATAGCAGCTGATAAGTTTGCAAGTAATTGCAAGGCTTTTGTGAACAAAGAAATATTTTTTTTTTTTAAAAGAGAGAAGCAGATTACAGTAGAGACGGAGAGCCAAGAACCCGTTTCAGCTTGCATTTCCATGTAAGACCAACGAGTCAGATTCAGCATATAACACCTTGAAGCTCAGAACCTTCTCCCATTTATATCCTTTACGGTGTATCATCCAGTCCTTGTTGGCTGCTATAGGTCTTCAAAACAAAGTTACAAATGAAGCTTCAGGATTAAACAGTATTTCTCCTGCCCTTGACAAATAGGTGTATTTATTCTGTTCACACAGTAGTTTTCAGTAGCGAAGGGGTGTTCCAGCTGGCAAACAAACACAACTTCAACCTGACTTTTTAAGTTGAATGTTTGATACTTACGGTTTTCCTCCTGGGATGCCTGTGAGATTGGGAGGGATGCCGGGGACTCGCATGTGATGATGTGGATCAAAACCAACCTACAGTTTTCCCCAGACAAAAGAAAAAGTTGCATTAAAGATGGAATTAGGCAAAGCAAGACTGTTCAGTTCATGTTCTCCATAGCAAAACTGCAAAAAGACTGAACTAGATTTAACCTCACAGGTCTTACATTTAATAAAAGCTGCTCTCAGCTCCACAGACACTAGCGGCCAACACTTACCACCGGAGATCTCCCGTAAGCTGCTGCTGCTGCTGCTGCTGCAGCTGCTGCACTGATTTGAGGGGAAATATTGTGTAGACCAGCATAGGCAGCTCCGGGACTGGTCAGCTCCCCATTCATACCAGCATGTGGCACGATCCCAAATGGAGTAGGATAAGGACACGGCACTGCCATAGGTGTCCTTAAACCTGAAGCTATCAAGGTGAAAAAGAGACAGAAGTCACACAGTCAGCCCGGACCACCCATCAGATGAAAGAAGAGTCTGGCAAACAGTAATAAATAAATAAATGCCCCCCAAATGGCCACTGTCTCACACCATTGAACTATATGGACACTAACCTAGCGGGTCAACACCAGGAGGTTTGCCAGGCACTGGCCTCAGTCCGGGAGTGGAGTTGCTGCCTGGAGTTGGGGCATCAGTCCGTGGAGTTGGGGTATTTGATTTAGACACGGGAGTGGTAGATTTCTCATTCTAATGACCAAAAAGAAACAGGGAAGGCAGTTATTTATTTTACTTCTTATCTAGTGGTTGGAAAGAGAGCTGATGAGAAAAAGTGTCAATGATTAGTGATATTTAGCTTTTGTGTTTGGGTTTCAACAGTCCCTGGCAATGAAGAGAAGCTACAGAGACACTAAAAGAGACAGAATGGCTTTGGGAATTAACTACAGCCTTCACAGCTTTTGTCATTGAGGGCATCCATACAATTCAGAATGAGGTCAATGACTGAAACTCATTGCTGTCTGACAATTATATTGGCAGTATATGTGAAATCTGTCAGTGGTCTCACTCTGCTCATGCTGGACCTGCTCCCATTACATTTAGGAGTATCTGAGAGGCCACTGCCAGGTGGACAAAAGCAGCAGAAAAAAATCCCATAACTCACATCCAAACACAGTAAGGAAACACAGGACAGATACAGTGATGAGCATAAAGTCACAAACTGTACAGTGCTGCTTTTGTGATAAGCTTGTTCATCAGACAAACCACTCACTTCTCCTGTAATTCCATCACCTTTCCTGAGCACTACATTCACTTTAAGCTTTCTTTTTATTTATTTCATTTAATTAAATAATTATGTACCCTGACCTGTGAAGAACTGAAAGGGGATTTACTGTGAAGCTCAGGGAAGTGATTGATTCTACTCACAAACAGGAAAGGAAAGAGCACCCCTGAGTTGCAGGCAGCCTTATTTTTATTTTTTTGCATTGTGATTTGCAATGCAAGTCAAGGAAGGCTCTTGTAAATTACAGATTACTTTTTAGATAGAAAATAAAATATATTGTTGTGGTATATGGCCTGGTAATTCAAACAAAGCTAACAACCAAATCACATCCAAGCAGGGAAGTGAACTGCTATAAACCACAGCACAGGAAAACAGCTCAAGGAACCTCTGTGTACTTATATTTATTCTCCAAATGACAGTTTTTCATGCTGTGGCAGAAAAAAAAAATATCTCAGCACAGCACATTCATCACCTATCCACACCACCTGTGAAAGCAAGCTCTTCCTACCCCAAAAAAAGTTGTGGACTTTCTTTGTACTACTTTGTTAAACTCCCTTGAAGAGATATATTAAACAAATTTTAAATTAATGCTTCACGGAGCTTTACTGCTATCTGTGGTAATCCAAATTATGTCCAGACAGAAATCTGGTAATCATGTGTTTCAGCATATGATCATGGGTCAGTAGCATTTTTAAGCACTTACAAGGCTAAGTTCTTTGGATTTGGAGGAAGGAGTACTGCTGGAGGATGCAATAGATGCTGGACTAATTGGTGCATCTTTCTTCAGCAGTCGTGTCTTGTCCAAGCCATTCTCCCGCGGCGAGTGTGCTGGGCTCCCCCGGGGAGAAGAAGGATCCTAAACATCAACAATGTGGGTTAGTATAAAAACTTCATACTAGCCACTAGTGCTTGTTTTGTGAAATTATCCCTTCGGAACGAAGATCTGTCCTAAAAAGTGACATCTTCCTTCAGTTCTTAATTGATCATGAAAGATAATTTTATTTTTTTTTAAAGAAAGTCTTAAAATATTAGGTCACTAATCATGAAAATTAATGTTAAAAAATATATGTATATAGAAATAGGCAAGTAAATCTTATTTTTGAGGTAACAGACTGAAAAAGTGTGAGGCACGTGGCACACCTGATAAAGTTCACAAATGAAGACACAGCCAAAGTGAAGGAAACAGATACCGTTCTCACTTCATAGATCTCAAGAAGACTTTTGGTTCATACAAGAAATAAAAAGGTCCTTTGTAGAAATAAGTCTTACAGATCTGATTTGCATTCTAAGAGAGACAACCTGATTGGATTCCCTCAGGCATTTCAAGGTCCTTTCTGAAGGCAAAGGCTTCAATATGCACAGAAACCACTGAACACACCCCCTCACCACCACTGTAAGGTAGAAAAAACATCATTGTGTATACCTCATTGGAAACATCAACTACCAAGTTGTCATCGCTCTTTTCACCATCACTGTCCTGCAATGACAAATCACCAAGTGTTAAATACATTTATTTAATAACCCAAAGTCTCTGAACTACTAAGAAAAAAAAAAAAACGAAACGCAAGGCTGTTCACCACTAGGCAACACAGCATTTACTTTAATGAAGATTAATGTGGTAATACAGTTATAATACTTAGATCACCTATATGGCTTCTGGTTAAAACAGGTTTTGACAGCTCACCACTCTTCCCTGTTTTCACATCAGTGAACAAGAACACAGGATGAAAATCTTCATCTGAAGTGAAGCCAAGCTACAGTCCAGATCTACCAAGTCCCAGCCTAACTAACACTCAGTCCTCTAGTCACACACCTTGCAGGTGGTCTGTATTTTTATTGTTAAAACCACTATTAGTTTTACACACCAAAACCTTCCACCCAAGACAGAAATTAAAGGCAGGCAGTACAAATCAGCCAAAAATTTTTACTCTCCATTTTAAAATTAGTTTTGCAGCAGGAGTAAGGTGAATTTACAGACGAACATTTAAGTTTGACAGTGCACAATGTAGAGAATTTACTCACGTAGCGAGCTGCTATTTCCTTCTCTTCTGTTTTCTGTTTTTTACTATCTGAAGAATAATCTGCTGAATTTCTGTGCTTTTCTGCTGTTCTGAAACTGGCTGAGGGAGATACAGAAGAGCTCTGCAGTCAGAAAAAAAATGAAGAAAAACATAATTAGATTCCCATTCAAAACAGTGGTTCATTCGCCACTTCAAGTTGTTTTCACAGACAGCACTCTGGGTTTTATCAGTCGCAGCTGCCCAACAAGTGTCTTGTATTAAAAGTGCACAAGGCATTGCAAGAGCCAGACAAAGGTGATCACTTGACAGAACATAGTTGCTATCTCCAGTGTCAATGAGATGAATGTAGAGCTACTTTGCAACATTTTATCAATAGCATTGAGCATTGGCTTGGTTTTGGCTTGTTTCCTCTATGAATATGCAGAGTTAAATTACCATTCCTAGGAGAAGGGAGGGTGTGTGTATGTGTTTGCTTGTGTATATCATGAAGAGCAAAGTGGCTCAAGGTAAGTCCCAATTCAGCAAATGTTTGAATTAAGATTTTTATCAAAGAAAGAAGCAAGCTTCTGGACAGTTTCAAAGCAGGAAAGAACATGGCAGAACACCTAAACCCATTTTATTTTGTCACCTTTTACAATCACAGGCTGTGCCTGCAGTAGACAAGGCAATGGCTCAGTGAGTCTTGACATTTTGCAGCCTTTACTTAGTAATGATCATTAAAGAGCATGCACAGATGACAGAAAAGAAAGGAAGATAATACGTACTTTATGCACAATCATCCAACAATTCTGCTCTACTCCTTTAAACAAGGCAGGCAACATTTATCAACTCCTACCATATTACCAAAGCTTGGTGGAGCCTGCATCTTGGCGTACAAAAAAGGAAGCAATGAAAGATGCAAAGTTCCCTCTGGGACTGATTTTAGCAGCAGCAGCAGCTTTTGGCCCTAGATCAAGAAAGCATTTAAGCATGCACTAAATTTTATTTCACACTGAAGTTAATGACTGAACATACAGAAGTATGGGTGTGTTCAGGCATTTGCAGAATTGGCACTGACAGAAATTAAGATGGACGTAATTCTCAGTTGAAACCCTACTATTTCCATCTTTCTGTCCTCCTTATACAAGGGGTAGGTGAACCAACTATCATTGAAGTCCTTACTACTGGATTTTATATCCTCCTATTCGTCCAGAAACACTGTGTTTGGGGCTCTTCCTCCACACACTATGAACAGCTGTTGTTCTGCACAAAACTGTACAACACAGCAATTTGGTTGTGGGGTTTTCAGTGCACAACTTGTTAGGTTTATTTTATAGCTACTACCAGGAACACAAACCAAGTAGTTAGCGTTTACATTGTGCAACTTCTGTTCCATCGCTATTACCAAATTTCTTCTCCTGAACTTACTACACCACAATCTTCTGGTAAGGATTAAGAACTCCCACCCATAAAAGCCAAGCTGTAGTTGTTGCCCAAGTCAAATGAGAGAACATTTCTCCCTGCTGGGACACTCAGGTCCTCCTCTCTATTTCATTTAAATTTCCAGTTCTTGTCAGTAGTAGTTCAGCTTAATGAATGGTGGAATATGCAAAAAAATCTTCCATCTTTTTGATTGGTGAATTGTTAATTACCCCCAAATAAACTGAGTGGAAGTAAAAATTGTAGAACAAAGCTAGTGATGAACACAGCCTGTGCCTCCCCCATTTGCCTGCCTGCTGCTGTCACTGACAGTATAAAATAGGTAGAAAAGGATTTCCCATCTTGAGCAAATACATCTGAAAATGTGTTCATTGATTTAGCTCTAAAGCAGATGATTAATCAACTATTATAGGAAATTACACAAACTAACAATGTCACCTTTTTCTCTGAAGAGAAAATGTGTATTAAGACACTTCGAGACAGTAGGCACAAAATCCCTTAAAATAAAAGTCAAGTATAAATGCAACATTTAATGAACTGATGGCTTTAAAAATGTATTTGTTTACTGAAACTGTATAGCATAGTTTTTTGAAAAAGATTTTAATAGTATGCTCCTATTACACTTATATTCATTTACAATTTGGGATGCAGTAGCTTGCAATGCACATTCAATTTATTATTTCTCAACTCCATCCTACAGAAAGCAATTTGCTTCAAAACAAGGAAAAATAATCACCAGTAAACTACAAATTAGAGTAGTATGTAAAGAACTGAAGTAAACTACGGCATTTATTTAAATAGAAATACTTATTTTCATAAATTTGAAACCATATAGTTAATTTTTTCACAATCTAGTTAGCTATGTACTATAGATACCATTTTAATCTTTGATTTCACTGCTTAATAAAGTAATAAATTAAAACTCCTTACTAGAATGATAAAGTAGCTAATTATCACTAGCACATAAAGGGTGAGCAGCATATTGGGCATTGGAGCAATGCACACTGCTTAACGGGCTTATTGTTCCAAAAATGGATCAGTCCAATACCAGTATGAAAAGCTCTTGCTGCAGTAGCTCACCTGACACTAAGTGGAAAAACAAAGAGCACTCACCCAGTGACAGCAGGGAGAATTTCCCAAACTGAAATTTGGCCTAACATTATTTTGTCTCAAGAGACAATTACTGCAGAACAAATCTAAACATTCTCTCTTTCAACCGTCCTACCCTTTTCCTTGCATGGAGCCTGTCAATCAACATCCCTGCAGCACTAGTTTCTTTTCCCTTCAACATGTAATGCACCTGCCACATAAAGATCTCTGACTTCACAAGATCTCTGGTATCGATGCTGACAGATCTAAATTTATCTCCTACACTAAGTAATAAAGATACATCATGCACACAGCCAGTGAGCTACGGTCTAGATCTTCCTACAGAACAAACCATTTTCAATGTGTGAGGGACATTATTAATTACACCTAATTCCCACTGCTATTTGCAACAGCTTTTCAGTCTATAAACACAGTGAGAAATACAGGCATGTAAATATGTCCTCATAGCTTCTACTGACACTAGATTCCAATGTATAATCTTATACCCATCCACACCTTGGTTCATGAGCGTGCAAATCTACATTCTCCAAGAGAGTTCCTTATACTTGAAAATTGTGCAAGAAAACTTCCACTGAAGCACACTCTTTAGCTCTCAGACTCTGCCCTATTCCTTGATTATAACATTGGTGCTCTCCTAGCAGCTGCCTTAAAGAAGCTGGAACAGGATTGCTACTTAAGAGAAATTAAGTGAATCAGCATTATGACTTAGCAGGCTGTAACTTAATGGGCTAGAGTCCTCATTTTAGTAACTAGTAAAATTTACAGTGAAATAAAGTCTTTTCACACTGCTGTTTTCTTCAATAAAATATGTTAAACCACTAGAAAGATTTTTCTACTAACTGACACTGAGTTTGCTCACATATAGTAATTAGATCAGACACAGGAAAAAAATACTCTTTGGTGAAAGTAGGTTATATTTAGTTCCCATTTTAGCAAAATGTACCAATTTTTCACATTCTGCTTAGGTAGGACATTTTTATTCATGTTAAATACACCACAAAATGCTGACAAAAAACAACTGAACATATGCATTTATAGAAAGGCTGAGCACGTTGCCTTGTTCACATAATTTGCTCAAGAAGTGGAACAGCATGTTTCTAGTGCTGGTATCTTTTGCTAGCCTGTACAGCATAGCAACCTACGCTTCAGTCTGTTTTGGGCAGTGCTAACCACAGTGCCAATTGAAAAGATCTCCCACCACAAGGACCACTCTCTTCTCTCTCCAATATTGGCAGGGCATTGCTCCTCATGGAGTACCAGTGCCACACAGGCACAAATTAAATGAACATAAGGAGGGCCATACAAGCCTCTTATGCAGCCATAAAATTCTCACCAGTAACAGGGCAAATATCAATGTGCTTGCTGTTCAACTGGGATAATTAATACTTGAAATTGCTAAGAAAAAAAAAAATCATCACTGTTTCACCCCCAACTTCCACTGGAAGCTACTTACAATAACATAGATGACTCACACTCTTAACATGGTAGAAGAGAAATCCACTTGGTTAGATTGCACAGGCATCCAACTGTTCTTTATTCCTGCAAGCCCCAACTCCCCATATGCTAGCTCCTACCGATGAAGACCTGGTGTGAACAAACTAAGTGATAATTAAATGAAACCAGTGTTAAAAGTAATGACTAGAGATGACAGGATGAAAAGTCCTCCCCCGTCATAAAGCATTGCTTTAAAGCATTCAGTAATATGACCATTCCCTAGCGTACCTTTACTACTATGACAATATTATGTATTTGGAGTATAATAATTAAAACAATAATTCCCAACAAAGTGGGAATTATGAAATAACTGACCATCCTGAATTATTAAGCAAACTGCAGTAAAAGCCAAGGATGCTTAACGCTAAGGTCAATTACAGTATAATTATCTGAATGACATTATTGCTGTTATAAAGTCTGTTCAAAGTATAAAAGAAAAAATAAAAGAGGATACAATATACATCACAGGGAAGCAACCAGGCAGTCACACTGCTTGGCTGGCTGATGCCAATGTTATAGATGGAAGTACCAGTGCTGGAGCTTAGACCCAGGCACTGTGCCCAGCTTGGCGCACTGAGCTCTTTAAGATAACACTGTATGCTCAAATCAGAAACACACACACACACAAAAATACATAAATGCTGTGGTGCTGTGACTTCTGACATGCCAGGGATGAGACGGAAACTGCTCTGGTGAGAAATGAGTGGTACGAGGTAGGAGAGGTTCCACCAGAGAGGTGACAGGACAGGGCAGGCCATCTCCCCCTTTTCCAGCTTGTTTTCCTGCTTACCAAAACTGAAAGGCAGCATCCACTCAGCCACAATCTGATCAAGTTTATTTTTTTTTGTTTGCTTGTTTTGGTCTAATTTGCTGCCTTTTCCCTGCAGCTGCATTTTCAGATACTAGGCAAAGTCTCAGTAATTGTTAGTGAAAAATGCTACTAACTAGATAGGAAAGATACAGAACAAAGCTCTTTTTAATAACACGACTGTCTGAGCTAGCTGGATTGAGTTTAGTAATCAGGCATGTGATAATTATTTTTAATACAAACTATGATTAAAATGCAAACTTTGAAGTTTTATATAATACTTTTACCCACTAATTAACTTCACTAATTGCAAAATTAATGAAGTTAATTAGTGGATAAGAGTGTCATAAAAAACATCAAAGTATAGATGTGCAGTTCTATGCAAGAGCAATGAGACAACCACAAAGAAGTTCAGAATAAAGAATATGTAGGCTCAGCAGCTAGTCTTCAAAGCACAACTGCTTACAAATGTTTTACATGCATAGAATTATAGATATGTACATATGTAACATATAGGTATGTGTAATTTCCTTAAAAATATCCATGTAACTGTTTACACTGGTGCCAGTGGTACCACTGTTAGATTTAATCTGAGCTAATTAAATGCATCAAAGTCTAGATATTATGAAGTGGGTAATAAAATCAACAATAAACCACTACCGTTGTACACGTTAATTCCAGTCATGTCTTTTAAAATTCACTTACCGATTTGCTAGAAAAGCTAAGCAGACCACTCAGCAGAAGCTGGAGATACCTAGGAAATTTGACTTCTAATCCTATCAGCATGTGCTGTTGTTTCATGTTTCCCCTTCTGAAGTATAGATGCATGGTGATGGCATGAAAAGTAGGTGTTTAAAGCAATGGTGAGAGCTGCTGGCTAGCCTTTCACAGATGGATTTTTGCAATGAATCCTTTAAAATACAGCTTCTCCAGTAATAACTGGCTGAAGGACATAACACACATAAGGTCTAATCATTGCTGACACTGTGAGGGTCAAAGGATAGAGAGAAGATCTGATGTAGCTTAAGCACAAGCAGTAGAGGAACACAGCTGTGAGGCAAAAAGGAAAGGTTTAGGTTAAAGTACATCTTAGCACAGGCACATGAAAGAAGTGAAATCAAGGACTGTGGCAAGAATAACAATCACCATTTGGTAAGCAAGATAGTTTGAACAAAGGACTTGGTTTCAGCAGGGAACAAAAGAAAAAGAAACAAATGGGCAGGAAGAGGAGTTAAACACTTCTGATAGGTTTACAGAAGCTTTAAAGTTCACAGATTACATTTACCATCAAGTCTGCTCTTCTCCACATATGCCAACTTGTAAATATTGAATTTAATTGATGGTAACACAACCCTGTACTGTCAAACATCCTCCCCTTTAATCCACGAAGTAATTCACCTGATTCATTCTCCATTCACTACCCTGCACTTCAAACTCCTCCCCATTGAACAGACCCCAAGCTAAGACCACATGCTTCAGCACACAGTAGAGCAAGTACTCTGGATGGAGTAAAAAGATGTGCAAGGTGTTAAGGCACAAATTGCAACTGGTACAGGCAATGCAGCCAATGAGCCCTAGGGCATATGCAGGCTGCAGAAGAATTCTGTCCCTGTTGATTCCAGAATCAATCCTAGATAACAGCAAAAGCATAGAAATGCTACCAGAAAGAGGAAACCATGCTGCTGGCATTTTAGAAAATAAATGCCAAAATCCGGGACAAACTTGCATGTTGGTCATCACAGCGTACAAACCTCTAAATGTTACTTAACCAAAATTAGACACACTGAAACAGGGATCAAAGGTCACTGAGTTACAGAAATTCGTAAGAACTGATGGTAAATATAATCTTCTTTGGAAATCTGAGGAAAGAGTAGTGCTAAGGAAATGCAGAACTACAGCTGTACTCTCCTCAAATATTTATCTGGAGTTCCAGTTACCAATCTTTCACACTATTTCCTTCAGCAGAGGCCTGAAACAGTTTGAGCAGCTCTAGCAAAACAGAAACAGAAAAAGAGAGGAGAGGATTGAGATTTAACTAGGGAGAAAGAGCAAGCGAGAGCATGCAATCACCGGATAAGAGAAAATGGTCAACCAGCTGTAGCATTCAATGCAGCAATTTAATTGTGGGCTCACCACCATGAAAGGGAGAGAGCAGGATAACGATGAGCCTGCATTACGGGCTTTGATTCAGCTGCATGCCACAGGGTAAGGAAAAGCAGCAGCACTCCCTGAGCGTTCTTCAATGCTCATCATGATGGACACGCACAGAAAATTCCCAACATCCAACATCTCTCCAGAATATGAACATGAATTACATTTTCATAGTGACTGAATTTAAACAGAACACAGAAGTTAACTCGGTTTTTAGAATTGTAAGAAAACACTAAAGAGCGAATGTTTTGTTATAGCAATTAGAGGCCTCTGTCAGTGTGCTTTACACTTTGTTAAAAAATACCTGCAAGAATTACAAAATCCCTCTGAAGAATAACCAGCTTTCGCTAAGAGCCCTCTTTTCAGACCAAGCACCACAGTAAAACTTATCCCTTCACTTTGCACAGTGATTAAAATGGACTATATGGCACTGAGCCAAGCTGAACACACTTTCCTACGGCAGCTCAAGCACAGGGGTTATAAAAATCTCATTGGTAGCAGTAACAGAGTTTAGGAGGTAAAAAATACACACACCTACACCCTCCCAATTTGCCAGGTTAAAGTAATAATGATCGAGGCTTTATGTATTGCCTTCTCTGGGGATAGCTAAGTGGATTCACTTTTCATGTGGCAGGTCCTAACATCTTTCTCCTGGGATTTATGTTCCCTATAAAATTCTTCATTTTGACTAGAAGGATATAACCTAGCACTAATTAGCCTTTTGTTTGTTGCTTTAAAACCACAGAGATCACATCTGAAGATGCTCCCACAAGATATTCCATTTAGCTGCTTTCAATCAGGTACTATGGCCCATATTTTTAGTTTGGCTACATCTAACATAGGCTATATTTATACAATCATAGAATCAGAACTATTCAGGTTGGAAAAGACCCTTGGGGTCACCAAGTCCAACCATCACCCCTACTCTACAAAGTTCTCCCCTAAACCAACATATCCACCAGCACCACATCCAAACAACCCTTAAACACATCCAGGATGGTGACCGAACCACCTCCTTGGGCAGCCTATTGAAGTGTTTAACCACTCTTTCAGTGAAAATTTTTTTCCTAAAGTTCAGTCTAAACCTATCCTGTGGCAGCTTGAAGCTCTTGTTCTGCCACTAATTACCTGTGAAAAGAGACCAGCACCAACCTCTCTACAATGAACTTTCAGGTAGTTGTAAAGACTGATGAGGATTCCTCTCAGCCTCGTCTTCCTCAAACTAAACATTCCTAGCTCCTTCAAGCATTCTTCATAAGATTTATTCTCTAGGCCCTTCACCAGATTCATTGCCCTCCTCTGTACTCGCTCCAGCACCTTGATATGTCTCTTGAATTGAGGTGCCCAAATCTGGACAGAATACTCCAGGTGTGGCCTCACCACTGCTGAATACCGGGGGACAATCACTTCTCTAAATGGCAAAGGCATTGATTTTCAGTTTTCAAATTTCTGTTCCCATCTATCCATATGTATAAACCCTTCTGGGAAAACAAATTTCATTTTCTTTCCTTCTGCCTGTTTGTCTCTAAAGGGTTTTATAGTTGCTTTGGTGCAGAGGTGACCTATGAGACAATACAAAAACAAAGCAAATTATTTTTTTAACTGAATACTTCACAGATAGAGCTGATGATCTCTTTCTACACTTTCTGACTTGCTCCCTTCCTTCCCTCCACTTTTTAATCCTATTTGGTGCTGACTTGTCAGCAGAACAAATCTTGCCATCTCCCTGGAAGTGTCCCTGCTCATACAGGGGCACCAGAACTAGACGACCTTTAAGGTCCCTTCCAACTCCAACCATTCTATGATTCTATGATGGGAAAAGAGCTAGCTTTCAAGAGGCTACTATGATCACAAAATGGACCTTAAAATTCAACAGGAACATCCATTCCATATCCCATATGCTTTAATCAGCAGAAACATGTTCACGTGTTTTTCTTAGGTATTAAAATAAGAGACTGGCAACTATCTTGTTTCTTCCCCTGTTGAATCTTATACAACTTCTAAAGACGGCTATATTTTATGTTCTTCTATTACCCTATCTGATTTAGGAAGCCAGAGTCACTGCTAAGTGCTCAGTGAAAACAGAATTCATTATCCAACCAGTCTCTTAATTGGGCAGGTGAATAAAACATGGCCAGGTGCTATTAAGTATCTGCAAATTCCAGTTTGTGCTGATTCTGAATGCATTATACTCTCATCAATAAAAATATATTCTAGAAAGAAATCTTTGAACACTACTGTTTGCCTCTCTGCCCAAATAACACCCAACCGTATTTTTTTTTCTGTCTCACTTCATCTACACTTACTTACGTGTGCTCCCAAGTCCCTTGTTCAGGAAATTATCCCATTTCCTATTCAGGAAAGCACTCGAGCAGATGCTGGATTTGAGGCACACACTTTGATCTCAGGAAAATCACAAGGCAGATGAAGAAACCAGGAATGTACATATGTGCTGAACTTCAGATGTCTATCCTGAATCTGGACCTCAGCCTGCTGCAAAATACAATTGTCCCCCGTTTCATTCTTTAAATCAGACTGTGGTAAGTGGAATGGATGGAGGAGTCACAGGAACACAGATCCTGCAGTCAGCCTTGAAACAATTACATCAGTATATAATAGCACATTATATGTAGAACACCTACTTTGAAAATTGAAAAAGTGAAACACAGTCCATTCTGCCAAACTTTTAGATGCATTACAGTTCCTGAATATCTTAGAGCTCTTGCCAGCATAGCTTTCACATCTCTAGGCCTGTCATTATTTACATTAGACAGGTCATGCCGTTGATTTTTTAAACATATAAGCACAATGAAATGCAAACTTCAGGCTAGTTGGAAATGTTTTGATGCAAGCAATAAGCAGCAAATAAATTTTTACTTCAGGCTAGAGGAGAGGAAAAGCAAAAATCTTCCTCTTGTACTCTCTCTATACTCTGCCAAGTGTGATAACTGGCATGCACACACATGACCTTCTATTCTATTCAGATGAGTTATCTTACATAATTTCTGAAGACTGTTCTTTCTCATTTAAGTACTTCATAATACAATTCATCTTCCCCTTTGGTTTTGTTAAGGGAAGACTGCAGTAATCCCCCTAAAACAGCATTCTGGCAAATGCTCCTAAATTATGTAATTCATTAGGTTCAACCCTATTGTTGCAATAATTTTCAAGGAAGATGTGTATAATACATTATAATTATAGCTATACAATCCTAAGTTTCATTTTCCTTGGCTGATTTCCTAACACTTTAATGGTGAAATTGATCTGTTTCAAAAACACCATGTGAAAGGTTTTTTAAATACTGTACATTTTCAAGCTCTTTATTTTAAATGGTTTAGAAATGAGTTGGTGAAAACAGCAGACCAAAAAAAAAGGAGGAAAAAAAGTTATTATTTTCTCTAATCTAACATTAAGCAGATTTTAAAGAACAGGCATGTTTCCAAACAAACTATTTCAGTGTACACCCAGCAGAGATGGAGATAACAATGCATACGGCCTGAGTTAAGATCTGAGAAGAAGCTGACATTTCATCATGGTTGTCTAGGAAACTATTTTTTAAAATTATTTACAAAACAAAATGAAATATGTTTATTTCCATCTGGGATGCCTCTAGAGAAGCTGGCAAGTAACAAGTTTATTTAAATGACAAGTTCAAGGTACTTTCCTTGTTGACTGTAAATAACCTCCCTGTGAGCCAATTAAGACTGTGAAGATCAAAGGCCCAGGCAGCACCATAAAACCAGGAACTACAGACATCAGGGAAAGCCTCCACAAGTTTCCTCAATATGGAAAACTTCCTCTAACATCATTCACTCAGACAGTGCAACAGCAAAGACAAGTATTTTTGGACTTGCTTTGAAGTACATTAAAACCCAACACCCATATTTTAATGGACACCAAACCAAGCAGCTTGATTTTATGCACGTTCAGGAATTATTTTAGTTGTAAAGAATGATCCAGATGAGACCAAAGCAGCTGGATGGTGAGAAAGCAAAATTGAGTCTGGGAAGGATACATGAGATAACTTGTAAAATGGGTTCCTCAGTTGGGAAGGTCTATTAAATCCCAGATTGCAGCAGTTTGTCAATGCACTTTTCCTTAGCAGCTGCCAAGACCACGACTTTTCAAGGCAGAAGCCAGAACAGCTAGAAAAGCGATTCCTAACATAAGGCTTTACTACTATGGCGATCTCTGTGCACACCATTTTCAAATTCGACATCAGCATAGAGCATACTTATTCTGACCACATTAAGTACACAAAACATTGTCAGCAAGTCTCTAGCTAGAGTTAAGAGGCTGAGTTCTAAGTCACACTACTATTGAATACCTGACATTTGAGCTGACTGAGCAACAACATACTCTGTTTCCTTGCAACGCAACCTTGCTTAGTCTTAGTAACGAGCTAAATCCTGCCCTAAGACAGAGAAAATCTTGTATTTTAAAGTGGATCTTCATAGTGCTTCCTACAGATTCTGAACCTGCCCAGTCCATTCCCCTCCATTTTGCTGCCCTTCCCTGCCCCTTAAACTACATGTTGGAAGTTGAAGGAAAAGCTTTTAGCATTTGTTGTGACTTGTAAAACAATCAGACTGCTCACTGTGGGTAGAATTTAGTTCTGACAGTAAATGTAAATTTCAATTTGAAGACTCCTAGGGCACCAGATGGAGCCCTTACAGGGAGAAAGCGTAACAAGCTTTTTCACAGTAGGCGCAATTGTACCCAGAGCTCCAGCCCACAGATGAAAATCCTTCTTCCCTGTCTACACACTCACTTCACAGGGTGCTTTCACTACTGACAAAAATCACATTCCTATATCCACCTTTGGGGCTGTTCCCTCGCAGTAGCATTAGTGGAAATCTGGGAGAGTACTCCAGCCATGCAACTGCCTGCACTGGGCACCTTGTTACCTGGCAGAGGAGCCCCGTGCCAACAATTCTGATTCATGGCTGAACAACCTTGCCCCACATATGGAAAGCAGCAGAGCTCTGCTAGCATGGCCTCAGGCCAGAGGGAATGCAATGGCAATAGCTCAGGCACAGTGCTGGATGCTCAGAATCATGCTGTTGGTGGGTGGTGTGCAACCAAGCCATTAGTCCTGGGGTTTCTGCTGTGTGCTTCAGATCATTATCTGTAAAATGGGGATAATTTCAGAAGTCTACAGAGTGTTTCTTTCCTTTACAGTGTTGTGAGGATTAATGTATCAAAGATTTGGAGCCACTCCATTATCAGAGGGATGGATCCATCAAATACCCTTTATCGAAATGGAATAAGGGAGAGAAGAAAAATCAGTCTTCCTTGTATTAGCAAAACTATAACTAGATGACTAAAGCAATACAGCTACTACAGCAGAGTGCCTCTATTAAACTCCAGAAACTCGTATGTCTACAAATAGTAACTTCAGCCCTTTCTTAGTTTGCATGAATCTGTATCACATAGACCTAGAAAATGCACAAAAAAAATACTTCCGCATTGTATGTAAAGCTGTCATCAGCTAAGCTCATAAGAACCTAAAGCCACTACATTTGAGATATAACTAACTTAATACACTGAGCAAAATTTCAGGAAGAAAATACTGATGATGGTTGCTGTTGTTTTTTTTAATTACCCATGGGTAACAGAATTAACCAGGAAATGTGCTATCTGCAAGCTTGTCTTTGAAACTGTTTTTCTCAAATTAATCTTATGTATTTGAAATGTGAAGAAAGTAAAACTTGCAGCCACCAAATAAACTCAAACCTGTACTTTGGAATGTGGAAGGCCTTCTCAAAGACAGGCAGATGTCAGATACAGCTCCTTGACCTCAGAAATGCAGAGCCAGTCTTCCCATGAGCACTCCTTTTACTATAAATCACCAAGTACACAGTCTTTTATTGCTTTGTGCTATGCAGTGTTTGAACTTACAGCACTCGATATACAAAAAGCAAACAGGGTGTGTGCTTATCAGATTAAATTCCAATGTAAATTATATGCAACCTGTGTGTAAACCCACTGGCTCATGGCAAGTAGCCAGTAAAGACCTTCTGTGCAGAAGGTTGTGCACCACTGGCTTAGGCCATCTCTCTGTCATACTTCACTTCTGTCTCATTATTTTAGCTTCCTATGCTACATTATCTAATACCCTTTCCCATCTCCACACTTACTACCAATTGGCCAGTTTAGCAGTCCATTTCCTTACCATCTGACACCAGACAATGCAAAAAAAACCTTACATCATGATGCTTAATCACTTTGCAATTTGGGTAAATCCAATCTCAATTCATCACTTCTCTCTCTCCTTCTTGCTCCTCTAATCACTCAAAACTATTGTTACTCGAATGCCAATTCTTTCCAGATGCACTCTCCTGCTTCCAGGTCTCAGCTTCTTGAAAATCCTGCCTTCTCCTGGCAACAAACAGTTAGAGAGGCCTTCTTGCAGGTCTGTAATAAAAACAGATTAGCCTAAAGAGCTAACTGTATGACCAAATACAGGGGAAAGTGCATTTCACATGAAATCAGAAAACTATCCAAGCCTGATTAAAAATCATCCAGGAAATGCAGCAGAACATTAACAAATATTGATTTTTAAAAATTTTTTCTTTAGAATTCTCATGCAATTCAGATGATTCAAAACTGGATTTCCCAAATGGTGTCCAGACATGATTATGTACTGAATTTTTCTGATTGGGCCTGAAGTCTTTACTTTTTAGAGATTTCTCATTTCTTGTTCAGTTGAGGCTGAAATTTGCTATGAGAATTTCTTTAGCCCCTGTAGAATTGTTCAGGGTATTCCCTAAAGAGAGAGACAAAGAAAAACAACTGGGGATTCATCATGCATAAGATGATATTTACAGTAACACCACTCCCAGTACATGTTTGCTGGAAATAGCTTGGTATTTCTTCACTTTCTTTTAATAATTGTAGGATTAATAACAAATTCAGGCCCTGATCCCACAGTATTTAAGATCTGGGCAAAATAATTCTTCCTGATGTCCACAGTACTGAGGCTTGAGACAACAAACATGCTGCATGTTACAAGAAACCTTAGCAGTGGAAGCAGTAAAAGGCAATTACTTCCTTACCTCTTTTTGTGCATTCCTTCTTTTCTTACTGTGAAGAGACTAGGAACAATATGGCAGATGTAAAAATGGGGAATAAAGAAAAATCTCACAGATGGTTGCTCAAAGTGGGTCCACAAATGCCATGACTGCCATGTTTCTATGGCATTTGGTTTCAGGACAACTGGAAGCTGCACAAAGGCAGGTGAAAAAAAATATCTGCATATGACAACTCTAGCTCTCTCAAACCCTGTGGGCACCTCAGATACCACCAGACGCACATGCAACAGCAGAGGCAAGGAATACCTTTATATGCCTTCAACAACAAAACAAAACTGTGCCTTTTCCTTCCATCACAGGGGTGTCTTCACCCCTGTGAACTCTAATTGCCACTTCCCAGTTCACTTGTACAACACTCTGAGGTTGACCTCTACCAGAAAACTACAGCTGGAATAACAAATATGAAGCATCTCTCCTGCCAAGTGGTAAGACCTTCCAAATCACACACAAACTTCCTCCATGACTGGCCAGCATAACCGTATTTCATATTAAATGCATTAAGAGTCCCAAGTAAACAATGTGAAGGCACAGAATTCAAGAGCCAAAGATGACTAGAACAAACTTGCAGCTCATCCAGGGCCAAAACTGCCTTTTCAGGAAAGATACCCTAACACGACTCTAATCTTCTGCCTTTATTCTCTTCCATCACTCAAGGAGACTTGAAAGGGAAGGACAGCTGGCAAAAAAAACCCAACAACAAACAAACAAACAAACATGCAGTGACAAAACCATGAGTCAGGGGTAAAAAGGTTAGTCTCCCAGAGCCAGAAAACACCAGAATAGGCATCTTAGACATGTATTTATAAATGCTTTCTTATTCTCTCCTTCTTCCTTTCCTGAAAGACTAAAAGCAAAAGAAAGAATCTTACAGGGCAGCTGCTTCCCCCCTGTGCTCAACCATTCCAGTCACACTATGATGTCCAGTAACCTTCATTGATAATTCCTCATGAATAAAATGCCAACATTATCATCCACAGCTATGTTGTTGACATGCTTTTGCTGTTTCACTGAAAATACCATTAATTTTCTGGCTTCACAACAGCTGAGCTACTCCCCATTTGAATATACAAAAGAGTATTTTGTTTAAACCAAATTAAAAGCGTTCCAGTAAATGAGTTCAATTTGCTGGCTATACTACTTAGTGTATACTGTTCTATTTAATCCTCCCTTTTCTCAACCATACCCCTTCTACTTCCCCCTCCTTTCTTTCCTTTTTTTTTCCTTTTTCCCTCCCTCTTCTTCTTCTTTTTTTTTTTTTTTTTCTCTCCCTGCCTTTTTGTACTTAATCCTTTCACGGCAGGAACTGGATTTGCCCAGCAAGGCATGCACAGTCAGAAAGACCTTTAAAAACACGATGCCGAAGAGTTAAGGAAATGGTGAAACTGCGGCCATTCTGTTTTTATTCACCTGTGTTTCCAAAACATATTTAGCATATTTAGTATGGAATGGAAGGAAAGGGGAGAGGGAAACACACAAATACTGAACACACCTTCCATTTCCTATCCAGATAAGTGTCACATTCCCCATTTAAGCTGGAATGAAAACGACCATTACTGCCAAAGCCCTCCTGGCATCTCACCACTTTATTTGTTCCCATTTGTATCTAATGCTTTTGTCAACAGTTCAACAAAAGTCAAAGCAAACAACCCAGTACAAACACTGGGGGTAACAGCAACAACCATGAATCCTTCACAATTATCCAGCCCAGCTGCTCAGTGACTGTCCAGGCTGCTGTCATTTACAACAGTGTCAACAAAAGGCTGAAACCCAGTAACTAGGTGGGTCAATAATACCACTGTAAACCCTCCGGAGAAGGAAATGCTGTTCTCCTGCTTAACTGCTTCAGCAAACATGCAGAATAATTCAGTTAGATAGACAAGTGCTTGCCTAATCATTTCTCGTGTGAATTATTCAAGGCTTTCCCTGTAAACTACTAAGCGATGCCTCTTCAAATATTTCCAACAGATGGATGTCCGACAGGAGAAAATTAAACATGAGGCAAATTCTGACATCACAGAGGACAACAGTAAACTAGGGTCTTGGAAAGTGTTAATGTTCAGAGGATTAACACCTTGCTGCTGGTGTCACTGTATAGAGGGCAAACAGCTCTTACATACAAGTGATAAGCACGTGTTGGTCTGCTAGCTTCCTGATCTTTATACAGCATAATCAACACTGCTGCCTCCATTCCTTCTTTCTCTGTATTCATGCGTGTTGTAAAACAGTTCTCTCCAGAGAATACGTAAAATTTGGATAAAAATAAGCACAGTAGTTAGTCAGGTGGATGTGGAAAGAAAACATGCATTTATTCCCACATCCCTCCCTCCACTCCCAACCATGCTCATTTGATCTCTTCTTAATCACCCACCTTAAAATTTCTTTCTCTGCAGCCACAAGCGAATGTTCACTTGCTTCTCTCCAGAGGTTTCACTAAGCCTCATGTTTACACTTTCAAAGAGCAGCAAACTAGTCATACAGCATAGAATCAAGTGCTAAGCATGACATCTTTTACTTCAATTGCCTCTCTGCTGTGGAAAACACCACCTCCAGATGTCTGCTTCCTCATTTTTGATGGCTTTTGTCACAACCATATGATTACATGAAAATATTCTTTTTAAACTTTAAGTAAATATTTACAGAAACAGGCAAATTAGATAAGAAGTAGTGCTTGTTTTGATTCAATCTCACTATTGGCAAAAAAAACCCTGGATACCAACAAATGTTTTTCCTAAAACCAGATGACATCACAGTACAGCATTGGACGGATACACATCTTGAGCCAGAACACAGTATCAAAAACAGTTATAAATATTTTATTTTTGACATCTACAGTAGAAGTTGTGTATACTACTGAGTAAGTAGTATTTCAGAGAGAAACCTTGAAAGTTTTAAGACTTAGTAAAATAGTAAGAGAAATTCTGTCTCTATAAAATTAAAACACATAATTTCGTTTCTATAATTAGAATCTGTAGCATGTTTTGTTTGCAAAAACAAGCAGTTTTGCAATGCTAGCATTGTAGCAACCTCTGGAGCTTTTTGTCAATGTAAAGAGTCTTTTTCAATTAAGGAAGGTTTTCTTCCCCTTTCTGTCCAAAACAGTTATGGAACACTTGTCTACTGAGTAGCTGCAGAATCATTACTTTGTGATCACTGCAGCTGTTAGGCATTTCAGCCCTACTCCACATGGTGAGAAACTTCAGTTAAATTTACTATTACAAATCAAGTTATTGCTATTTGCAATGCTAAGTTTGTTTATCAGAATTAGCAGGACTGTTACAGTCATTAGCAGTATTTGCAAAATGGTTTAGGGTCCATGAAGACCATATGCACAACTGAAAGGTAGTACAGCACAGAAAATATTTTATATCAAAAGGGTTGCAACTTGCACAGACTAACCAGGAAAAACCTGTACAGTATCTGATGCTAGATACTCTAAAAATAAGAGAGACGAGAGACAACACAACACAAAAATGTTTCCTCTTCCTCATCTCCTGCAGTAGGAAGAAGGCTACAAAACTGGCACCTTTAGCTTCCCCATGGCTGGAGACAACACAGTTACCATAAAACATCATGAAGCACTAAAGAGTCCTACATGAGGTCTGCTAAATACTTACTTGCTTTCAAATACCTGCAGTGTGCTTTAAAGCTTTAGGCCATTTGGGTGGTATGAGAGCATAACAGACCTTTTCATAAAAGCACCAAACTGACCCTGGACAGGCTGCCTTTATGCTGAGAGCACTGCTGCTCTGATGTCCACTTTCACCCCGACAGGGCACTTGGAAAGATACTGTACTTCAAGGAAATGGCAGGAAAAGGGTTTCTCCCAGCCCCACCGGCTTTAATATAGGAAAGGACTTTGAAGGGATTATTTTAAAATTCTTCAGACATTGAACTCCTCTCATGTTTTGAAGTATGGGACAGCAAAGCTCATTACAAAATAATATTTGCAGGTCATTCATTGCAACAAACTCTTTTCTCAAAGCAGGGGAGGAAAAGCAAACCATTTATTTCCTCAAGGACTAAAATAAATTGCAATTTGGTATTTCTGAAAGAAAAAAAGAAAGGTGGGACAGATACAGCATCAACTAGTATGGTTTCAGCAAACATATCAGGGAGAGGCAAGAAATATAAGCACACAGCTATAATTACTGCAAGCCAAATACAATGATTTCCTAATACCCGGTGTTGTAAGGCAAAGCTCTGTGTTTCTTAAATCAGCGTTAGCTTTTCAACTCAATGCAAGCAATGATTTCTATAGTCAGGCCACATTGTTGTTAAAATGAAATGAACAAAGGACTCAGAAATACATTGCTGCAGCTACCAAGTTTTGTCTTGTGTGGTCTGTGTCAAGCTCACATCACACATCCCTGAGGAGAGCCCTTCTTTTGGGGTGTAGCTGCAGCAGGGAGACATCTCTCCTGGCCCTTTTTCCATACACCTGTGCTGCACCTCTGCAGCACACACCTGTCTGACAAAGCAGGACACCACCAGCAAAATCAGTAATTGTTTAGTTAGGCCTGGCAAGATTAATACAGCAACAAAAATACTGTATGGTCTCTTTCAAAAATACAGGGGCTTGATACACTCCAGCTTCACTGCACCGAGAAGCTATGACAGAACGCTCCCCCTTCAAACGAAAAAAAAAAAAGGAACAAACCGTATCAAAATCTTCATTTCTCTCTCCCCTCCGCCCCACTTACTCATAAGCACGCATTAAGGAAACTCCCACAGCTGCATTCGCTGCCCCTCGAGAGGCAGAAAAACAAAGGTACAGCTGTGCCTGCTAATGCTCATATGCAAACAAGTAGCGTCCAACTGGCTGCAACACCTCACTTAAAGGCACCTCAGTACTCTCTGATAAGCTCGCAGCTCAAAAAAGAAATGAACCAGAGCAATCTGCCGTCCTCTTAACGCAATTAGCAGATTAAAGTGGCATTTCACTTCCAATACTTCATTAAAGTACTGATCGCATCCAGCACTCGCTGACGATACGACATACACAGTGTTCCCCCTACAGTCCTGCCGGAGACTCGGTGGGAAGCGGCGGTGCCGGGGCCGGGGCCGCGCCCGCAGCCGGAGGCGACAGCGGCTCCG
>NW_009952887.1:144985-157430 GCF_000747805.2 Chaetura pelagica | reverse complement strand
TATTATTATTTTTTTCCCGCCCCCCGCAACAGACCAAAAAGCCCAATAACGCCTCATCTTAGGAGAAAATTCTTTTATTCTTCCCCCCCCGTGCAGCAAGCTAAGAGCATCCCAGGTCAAGTCCCGCCGCTGCGAGAAGCGCTGCCAGAGGGGGTCCGGCTACACCTCCTCTGCCGTGCACTGGGGGCACCCCTGGGGGACCCTTCAGCTCAGCCCCCACTGCTGACAGCCAGCGTGGCCCCGCGGATGCCAAGGAGAGAACAAACTAAGATTAATTCGCAGATGTTCATGCATTTCACACACAGGGTGCCCTGTGGTCCGTTGCCAGGGCAACGGGAGACCACCGGCGCGCGCTTTATTGGCTTTATGAAGTGCGTCTCGGGGGCTGTAGTCCAAGAAATGCTGCATGATAATCGTCAGGCTTTTCAGAAGCCTTGTTTTGTGTTTATCCACATTTAACCCTCTGAGTCTTATTAAGAGCACCAGTATGCATGTCTGGCACATCCAGGGAAGTAGAGGGGAAGCCAGGGGAGGCACGGACTCACACACCATCTCTGCTTTCAGCTTGGAAACGCTGGAAAATGCATCCTCAGCATCTGCTCCCACCAGTCTAGTGTTGAAGTTTTTGCCCACGAGCTGCAGCTGAGCTGGTTCCTGGGCTGCCGTAGTGCAGGGTTCAGCACAGCAAGGTCTGGGGAAAAAACTGACACCACTAGGTGCAAAGGCAGCACGAATGTCACATTAGACTAAGAGTACTGATGGGAGGCACCTGTTTTCCCAGTAACTTCTAAAGAAGGAAAAAAAAAATAAAAGAAAAAAGGCCCATCAGCTTCCTAGATATAATAAGAGAAAAAACACACTCTCATTTTGAATCCCAAACTGCAACACCAGCAAACCAAACATGCCAAAACCTTTACCACAGCCCCTCCAAAGCTGTTGTCCCTGTGAAAAAGGAAAAGGAATAGGAAAATTCCATGTTCAGATGCTGGGTCTCATAGTGCCAAGGGCTACACCACCATATATAACTTCACACAAACAAGCAGGAGCGATAAGCTACATAGGACTCTGGCTGCTCTGCCTCCCCCATTGCCTGCTCCCCATCACCTCCTTGCCCAAGGCCAGTGCCTCCTCCGGCTGTCCTCTTACCAGCTGTGGCAGGGCTGGGGATAGAGGGACAGGGTTAACATCACAAATGCCAAAACGCCCCAAGCAGCTTCAGTGCTTCCACCAACATCAAGCGCTAATCCAGCATGAGAGGAGAGGGAGAAAGCGAGGGTGGCAGAGGCGATCAACAGAAGAAACGGCTTCCATTCAGGCTTGAAGGAGAAAGAGCACGCAGAGACAATAATTTCCTGGGAAAAGCTAAAACCTAACGAGAATTTACTCTGCCTCCTTTATTCAGACAACCAACCCTTTTGTGGCAGGAGCTTCCTGAGTGACAGGAACCCAGGGCCCCTTAATAGGATTTCCGTATTATTTCCAACACCTGCCTAGAAGTTATTTGTTTACATTGAAGAAGGCGAGATTCTCAAATCAGACATCTGCTTCTGGTTCAGGCATATCTTAGGAAACCATCTAGAAAGAAGCTTTGTTGCTATGGAGACATTTTTATTTTCTTCCCTTAGTTGACTGAAAAACATTAGCATTTCCAATTTTTTGTTCTTCAAAAGGCCAAATGTCACTCAACAAAACAGAACTTTTCAAATTGCTATGCAGAATAGGCTAATCGAGCTTTAGATATTTAATTAATTATTCTACTCAATTAGAGCTGTACTGGAGAGAGACAGGAGACACAGTGTAACTTTCCCGCAAATTCCCCTCAGGAACCCCCCCGGTTCCTGCTGGCCAGCCTAATTGCTTCTTCCCTCAAAGCACATCTAAAACTTTGTAATTCATGATGCACTCAACAATCTTGCATAATAACTCCGGAATCAGTCAGGCTACTAATTTCCTTCAGCTTTCTCTAAAATCAAACTAAGAGACCAACAACACTTTGATTAGGAATGTGCTTCTCTCCGAGCGCTATGAATGAGATAGGAAGAACAATATAAAATTAATATACTAATGCTCCTACTAGCATTTGGCGACTTTTGCCAGAGGACAGAAACTTCCAACCCACTGTCTTACATGTCACTGATTACAGCAGATAATCTGTCCCTCTTCCCTCCCTTTAGCACATAAATTAGCTTGCCCAAAGAATCCATGGATTTCCATGAAAATAAGGAATACTTCAAGTTACTTTGTACCTAAGGGTTCTAAAAACAACTCAAAATCAAAATGCTAAGTGCTCAATGCAACAACAACAACAAAAAAAGTATCACAGTGCCAGCAGAAATATATAAGGCAAAGAGAAGCCATCTAGCTTGTATCTGTCTTTGAAAATTTTTTAAATATTGCTTATTTTCTCCCATTACTTTGACTTAACACCTGTCTAACCCAACCGGCAAAAGCCTTTTTGATTCCAGGTAAGTTCACCATAAGTAAACTGGAGTGAGCCATGAATGCCAGGCTCCAAAGTATGATTTTAATTGCACACTTACAATGAGGACAACTTCAAAAGAGATAATAAACAAATTTATTCCTTCTCTTTACTACTTTTCCCCCAGCTATTACACTGTCAAAGCCTTTGTGCTGGAGAAGACCTTTCCACCCACCTCCTTACCCTAGCAAACTTCCTGTTCCTACTCTACAACTGTGAAGTCATAATCCTGTGTTACCAACATCACAGTCTGTTGCCATGGAAATAATTAGACATGACTGCTCAGGTTAGAAACTACAGCCCATGGAAGCGTTTGCCTCCTGGGTGCAGAGAGGATTTGAGGTACGCTAAATCACCAAGTTGCAAAATAAAGTCTGATAGTGAAAAGCACTGCAGGAGTCTGTCCAAACGTGGGCACACCACCAACTAAGAATCACGCTGTGGCAAAAGGGTGCAAGGTAAGAGGTGAGTGTACAGTTAAGTTAATAAACAGAAGTAAGAAAAAAGCTATTGGGTAAAAGAAGGTGAAGCCATCAAAAATGGCAGAAGCAGCTAATTGTTTGATACCAGAGTACATGCTCTTACTTTCATACGAGTAGTCTACACTAAATTAAAATTCCCAGATGACCTCATGAAAAAGACAAATGATATGACACTGAATGAAAGAAAGAAAGAAATGTGAAACTTGGTGGAGGGAGAGCAAGGGTGAAAGAAAATAAGAAAAAACCACACAAGTGACATACATATACCTCAGGTTCAGTTTTGAGTTCTGAAAATCTCTTTAAGAACTGCAGAGCTTGAATGACGTGCTACAAGTTGAGCCATGAAAAGGTTATTAAGAAAAAAAAAAGCAGTGCCAAAAATGAGCTCCATAAGAGAGACCGAGACAACAAACAGGACCCTGCTAATTAATATTTGTTCTGCTTCAGCAGCTAGTTACTGGACGAGACTGCAACAAACAAGCATGTCTCACCCAATCGCATCATTAATCCATTCACGTTTACCACCTGAGGACCAGCTATGCCCTACAGATATTTATTCATCTGCTCCACAAACAAACAATTACAACACATTTTCTGGAATTAGGGCACGTGTTACATTCTGCACAGCATACACACCCAGAGGCAGATATCAATTAATACTGAAAAAATTACTGTATTGCAAGCCAAAAAAAGTTACTCATTATATTTTGATAATGCCACCCCCAAAACACCCTCAAAAATCAAAAACATAAGTCTTGAAGAGCAAAGTTTAGCTTAAATATGCTCAGTTTAAAACTACCACTTCATTATTACAGAAAGCAAAATACACCAAATGCCTCGCTTGTGGATGGAGAAAGGCACAAGTAGAATCCACGACATGAGTGTGAAACGTTTGGATTTTAACTAGCCTGTGAAGTGCTTTTCAGCTGAATGGTACTAAAGTAGCAAAACAACAAAATGATCAGGAAATAAACTGTGTAGATTTCTTTAGGTGTGTAACCACTACCTACATTTCTTTGGCTCCTTAAATACATACTGAATGCAAGACATTTGGCAGGATATTCATGCCACTGGAGGAAGTCTCACTTAAAGAAACATGACAATTAAGACAAAGTCCACAGCAATATATCATGGCAGTTTATGTAGCATTCCTCTACCAGCAGAAGAACAAAGTCTGAGTAATGTAATTAAATCTGTTAATACCTGAAAGTCTTACCATATACGATGGGAATTTTGATTTTAAACTACCTTGTCTTTCCAGAAGCATTTAACTCTTACAACTTTTTTTTTTTTTTTTAAATTGTCAAATTAGAACTGCAGGAGTAAGCAGCTTAGTCTTACCTACATACTAAATGAACAGAGGTCTGAACACTTAATAGTGGCTAAGAGGTTGAGAAGCTAAATCAGAAGCACTGGAGCAAATGCCACCAAAAAATGTAAATGGAACGTGGGAATTGCACCCATCCATCCTGTATCTGCTACACATTATTTGCCCTCACACAGATTGAAGCAAAAGCAATCTTATTGCTAAACGCGCTGGAATTTGCCCTGACTTACTACTCCTAGTTCACTAGCATGTTGGACAGAAATTCCCAAACCTGCATTTGATGTGTTATTTCAGATCCTTACAATTTTTTAGTTGTTTGTTTTGGTGTGTTGTTGTTGTTTTTTTTTCCACAGGAATCTGAAACAAGCTGTTTCATTGCTGCCACAAGACTGCAGGTTTTAATTACTGGCACTTGTTGCTGCTGAAACAGTAACAGCTACCATAAAAATGGACGGTCTCTACAGCACAGGGAGGTCTTACTATGGGCATGGTCTCTGCCCCAAATCATTTACAAGTGAGAAAAAAAACCCCAAGAACACAATGCACCACATGAGTGTAAAGAACAACAGACCTGCATTAACAACAAATGCTGTAAAAAATCACACAAGTTGAATCCTGTGTGTGACGTTGGAAGACTAAGAGATTCCTGAATAATCTGCTCAGGGACATCCCAGCTACCTGTGGTCGGCCAGCAACCCAGCCAGCATCTGGGGGTCCTTCTCTCCAGCCACCACAGCACCAGCCACAGGAAGACAGACAGCACTCTACTACTTTCTGCAGGGTGGTGCTTCTTCCCACAAAATGCTTCTGTAACTTCTTCACATGATCTGTTTTACAGAAGGGACTTTAAGGGACAAGAGAAACTAGAGAAACTTTTGCCACAGCTGTCCCAGAGAGAGTACCAGGGCTGGGAAAAATACCATGCTTCCTGCATCACCAGCTTTAGCAGCAGGAGGTGGAAAAATCCTTCTAGGGTGCACTTAGCAGGCAAGAATCCACTGCAGGATAATCCTCTTTTTTTTTTTTTTTTTTTTTAAAGGAGTTTTACCACTTTGAAAAGGAGACACATGAAGTCCTCTGTGAAAAGCTGCTCAGTTAACTGCAGAGCTGTTTGTCTTTCTTTTTAAACACATTATATTCCCTCAGAGCCCTTAAGGCAGGGCTGCACTTTGATCGCTGCCCTGGCGCTTGCCACCCTTCCCTTTGTCCGCCCCGCAGCCTCGCCGCCATACAAAGAGTGCTCCTGTGACCCAGTTTACCACATCTAGAGTTTTCCCACACTTCGAACTTTGCAAAGGATTTGGAGGACTGAATCCAACACGGAATCAAAAATCTCCTAAAGCCTCCCTCCTCTACAGAGCTTGCTGTGCTGATCCTGATCTATTATTTATGAATAGGTCCTAAAAAATCTCATATTATCTAGAAGGTGGGTACTGTTTCACAGAATCACGGAACGCTTTAGGTTGGAAGGGACCATGAAGATCGCCTAGTTCTAACCCCTCTGCATGGGCAGGGACACCTCCCACTAGACCAGATTTCTCCAAGTACCTTCCAACCTGCCCTTGAACACTTCCAGGGAAGGCGCATCCACAGCTTCTCTAGGCAACTTGTTTCAATGTCTCACTACCCTCACAAGGCAAGAATTTCTTCCTACTATCTCATCTAAACCTACCCTCTTTCAGTGTGAAACGGTTTCCCCATTGTCCTATCTCTACACACCCTTGTAAACAGTCCTTCCTCAGTTTTCCTGTAGCCCCTTCAGCTACTGGAAGGCCACTATTATGTCTCCCCAGAGCCTTCTCCAGGCTGAACAACCCCAGCTTTCTCTCAGCCTGTCTTCACAGGAGAGGTAGAGGTGCTCCAGCCCTCTGATCACCTTCATTATCTCTCTCTGGATGCACTCCCAACAGCTCCATGTGCACCCTTGAAGGCACAGAGGCAGCATGGAACAAAAGCACATAAAACTCAAGTGAAAAGGCCTTGGAGAGTTTATCTGTTTCAGAAGCAGCATCAACTTTACTTGATCCCTTCTGACTGAAATGCATCCTCCAGTGCTCCTCCCATATCAACCCCTTTGCTGCAGCTGGAGATCAACAGCCGGAGCTGGGAACACAACAAGTCCACTGGAGATCAGGATCACACAGAAGACTGGTTCACCACCACAGCCCCCTGCTCACTCTGGGGAGGTGCTAAGAGGGACACAAGCCACACTTGGTTTACCAGGCAGAAAACATCATGTTCAGAAGAGTGATGCAAATTGCCTTTTCCTGGCCTGAACCAGGGGAAGGATCATGACCAGCACAGCTGGAGACAGGAAGTTTTCACAGACAACTGCCCAGAAAATCCAAAGTGCTGGAAGTGGTAGAAAGAAACAAGACACTTCAGCCAAACTCCTTTCTTTGTAGCAATGGGTAGGGTACCTTCATCTTCTGAATCATACACTAAAGTGTAAATTTATACTTTATAATATCTGTTATGTTCTAATATCTGCCCTGCTTAATAATCTGTATCAGCAAGAAAAAACTTTGGTGTCTCTCACAATTAAACCCAGGCACAACCTTGTATAAATCAAAATTTTGCTACCATATCAAAACGTTACACTGGGGCTGTATAACATTGCCCATATCCTCATTACATGCTACACTAATTACTACCAGCAGATTCAGAATTTTCTGCACATTAGAGGCTTTTAGAGGAGCTATAAAAAATTTCAGGCACCATTAATTTAAATTTGTATTTAAATTTTCTTTTGACAGATGGCCAAAAATTACTTACTATTTAGAGTACCAGAGCTGCCTGTTTGCACATTAGAAGAGAAAAGGGAAAAATTAAAAGCAAGAAGGCAATTTATGTCACGTTCATTACCTGTTAAATGTTAAGGAGCATTATCCTGCATGAATAAATTATTTCATACAAGTACACAGACTCCAGCTGCTGGCAACTGGCACGTTATGGCTGACAAAAACCATCTCAGGTCACATGGCAGACAATCATAAAAAGCCTCTCTTAACCAGGAGCCACTTAAGGGAGGACAGATCGATAGAACAAGCGACTAACTGCTACTCTGGGCATCACTGAAAACATTTAAGGAAATTAGCAAACTATTTCACCTTGCAAAGCTGGCAGCAAGCCCCATAATGCTGACACAGAAGCCAACTCACAACCTGAACACCATGCAAGATAAACATCTAGTTATAATTTCAATGTATATTGGCACAAAGTAGCATCACCCTCCTTTCCCCTCTCCAAGCTGTATGAATAACAGTGCGTTTGAGTCATTCCTAGACAGAATCAGCCTTATTGGTATAAACACTCCCCATAACTCCCATGCCAGCATAAACATCCCAACATCTCACACACATTACAAAAACATAATTAGCATATTTTGTTTAAAACCAGCCATTGGCATACACTAGCAGTTCTCCTCATTCACTCTGAGTGAAACACTTGTGGTTCCAACTCTACAGGTATGCAAACTTGCTAAAGAAAACAGGTGGGTTTGTATTCCCATATTTCAGTATCTGTCGTACTTGTTTGTTTGGGTGCAGAAAAAAGGAAAACAGACTAAACTTACTTGTTCACAGTGAACAAGGGGTGTTTTAGGGAAATCATTAATATGCAACCAGCCTTGACCCATAAATTGATAATCCCAGTTCCCAGCTCTCACGACAAGGAACCTGAAGTGAAATCCAATGTGCTGTGGTCCTAAGTTGGCAGATGAAACAGCTTCAGTGCCTTTGCTTCTCACAGTAAAATCTGACAGTTCCTTTCAGCTCCTGGTTGTTATGCAGAGCCACGTGGGTAACAGGAAAACTGACAACCATCATCTCAGTTGCACTCGACTGGGACGTGGCAGAGTTGCCAGTGGCAGAACAGGCATGCTGAGGAAGGCCGTGGGACACGGCCCCACCTGGAGCTACCAGAGAAGCAAAGGCATAGCCTCTCACAAAGCAGCCCTGGCCAGACAAGTCTCTGGCAGGGGCAAAGGTGGTGCTCAGAACTGTGCTGCTCCCTATGCTGTCTAGGGCATGCCAGTAACACCTGCTTGGCAAGCTCTGGTCATCTTGTCCAATGCATATAAGACTTGTGGTGAAAACCTCTTCAGCCAAGAATAAAACTACATTTGTCCCCAAAAAAGCATAATTAAAAACATGAAAAATTGTTTTTAAGTGCTTAAGCATATCTTTAATTTCACAGTCAACATCACCTAAAAAATCTTACACTCATTAAAATTATGCAAGCCACTCAGGCTTGCATATCCAGCTACCTGGAGCTGGGCTGTTAACTGCACAGCTGACACCAGCAGGTTCTGTGGTGAATTGCTAAACCTCCTGTGGCAGTAGGGAGACCAGACTGATCCAGGAGAGGGCAGGGCCAAGATGCACCTCCCCACTTTCAGCACTAAAATCCCAGGAGCCTCTGAGAGACTTTTCATGGCTACCCAATATGGATAAGCATACACTGAATCATAGTGGTAGGCAGCACTGAATGCTCAAAATTACATAAGACACAAGGTGTGTATTACATCTTATAAACACTACCACGTGCAGCATGGTACACATATGCATGCTCTGACTTCATTCAGAGCCTGAAAATTAACTTTTGGAAAAGGAAAGCAGGCTCCTCAGTACAAGTACCACCTTGAAAGGAGTCGGGAACGGCAGCTCACTCCTTTCCAACTGCTATGGCAAAGACAGCTGGCAGCACCCCACCTCTCCCCTGCGAGTCAGAGAGCTCTCCTTCCATAACGGTATTATTAGGATGTATCAGAATTACAGATTACAGCCTCCAAATGACTTAAAAGTGCTGGCTAATTCTTTCTGCCTTAGAAGCTTGGGCAGAGACCCTGGGCAGTCCTTCCTTTACACCCAGAAACTGCTGTTCCACCAAACCTACTGGATGGCACACTGCTTGCAATCCCAGCTGCCCCACTACCAGCCTCTTTCTAAGCGTCATACACCATCTATGCAGGGCTCTGATAACCAATAGGAGCATCGCAACTGGGTTTCACTTTGTGACTTTTTCCACGACTATGGGCCATATCTCAGAAAAGAAACATGGTGTACAGCTCTTTCGAGCCACCCCTTACACATACAAAATGAAGTCCTACCTTGATGGAGTCTCTGTCTGCATGCAGAGCAGCCCCCGTAAGCAAGGAGAAAAGAAGGCGGTGGCAGGGGATGGGGAGGTAGGGGGAGAGAGAATGAGAAAAGTACTAGTTAGTTTACATTAAATTATACGTTTATCATACTCAGAAGAAAGAATCCTGATGTCTGTTAAATAATAAATTGCACAGATGGTAATTTTCTGTACAGTTAATTATTAATACTGTACAGCCAGGTTTATAAAACTGGATTTCTAGTATTTGAATACAATTTTTAGCTACCACTAGATAATAAATACTGAAGCTATTAGCTAGAAATTCTTGTGAAAAGTACTTTTTTTTTTTTTCCTTTTTTTTCCCCCAGAAAATATGAGTTTAAAAAAAGAAGATAAGAAAAGAGAAACAAAGTTCTGACATGAACTACCTACCTCTTTGGTGATCGTTATCATGGTGCTTCTTCTCATCTTTAATTGGAAGGTGGGACTGCCCGCCCAGCGCACTGGACAGTGCCAGAAGACCAGCACTGCTGCCAATGGGTGGGATGGTTGGAGGCTGCAAGCCTGAGGGGTGCGGAGTGAGCGGCACAGGAAGACCATGTCCATGTGACAAATGCTGGGCCTGGAGTTGTTGCTGCTGTGAAAAACAAAACACAGATATTGAATTTGTTCAGGCAGCCAGGGGCTGTCCGATTGATCTTGTACATCAAACGTGACTGATCAGATCAACCAGTGGATCTGATCAGTCCAAATACCAACTCTCATAAACAAAGGAGAGGAATTGTACAGTTTTGGTGACACTTTTATTTCCCTAGCAGAGGTAATATATTTTACACTTTCTAGCAGAAATGCACCATGTACATGCCTAATCAAAACATATGTAGCAGTTATATAATGAAAAAAAAGCTGAAAATTGAGAAAATTAGTGTTAAACAGTTCTCCCAGCGCTACTGCACAGCATGCAGTGAGAGTTAATTTGAAAGAGAAAACCTGAATTAACAATCCAGAAAAGGAAACTGGTTGCAGCCACCATTTTAAGCCCTTTAAGTGTCCTCAGCGGTACTTGAGCAAATTACTAAAGAAAATCTAATGTAGCAAGGCTTGGGTCCTCCTGTAGGCTTGCTCAATAATGCTGAAATAATTGGGCACTCTGTGCACGTTTAGTGATGCTCGAATGAAAAGCTAGAGGCCTGCCCTTGTACTCTTCTCTAGCTGCTGAGTCTGTGTTGTGACAGGTTTATTTGAGTGGGACTGTGATGCATGCACCAGTAACTGCGCTGACAAGAGTTTAAAGTCATTTTTACCAGTACACTGGCAACACATAGAGAAAGCCCTTGAGAGGTTCGAATTGGAGTGCTTGACCTCAACCAGGGCTGCATCAAGCTCTCTGCTATGCTAGCCTTTGTGGGGTAGATAGATTGTTTGTTGTTATTCAAGGGGAAGGCAGGGGGGAAAAAAACAACAACCCCAAAACACAACAAAAAAACCAAACCCAAACAAACAGGTGAAAAAAGTTATGTTAAATATATCTTGAGATCTGCTTAGGTCTGAGGCTTGCCCACTAACTGTCCAACTAATTTCTGTTCATACAATAGCTAGGTTAGCTCTGAATTTTTTTGTTTTCAAGCACTAAGTGCTAAGGACTCAGGGTAAACCAAATCAGAAATCCCCTAGCATTGCTTTTTCCCCACTGCACAACTGTATACAGGACTTTGGAAGAAGAAATAAAATCTAACACATAAAAACATTCCATTTTAAATTCCTAATTAAGAACATTTAAATGTCACTTTAGTTTGTTTTTCATTTGAAGCTAAACACACTTCTCACTTTGCAACCCAGCTCTTTAATCAGTCAAGAAACACTACGCTGTTCACTTGGTTGTTCCCTCCCTCCTTAGCATGAATTTTTACATAAGGGTGAGCTGAAAGTAAAAGACTGCGAGTCACACTAGGTAACTCTTGCAGCACACTGCATGCTCACTGCCCTCAACACCCCCCTGTGGAAGTACAGATCCTTCTATCCTTGGAAATACAATCCAGGAGGTGGAATCAGATTGGCCGTGGCATGCATATCTCATCTGACCCAGATCAGCGCCAGAGAAAGCAGTGGAATGATCCAAAAGGAAGGTGAGAATAAAAATAAATTGAAAATGCAAAAAAATAGAGGGGCCAAGGCAAGGCACAAAAAGCCCCCAAACCCATAAAGAAGATTCTTCCAGGTAGAAGAGGGAAGGCTTGATCCATTTCCTGCTTGAGAACCATGACATTCCAGCATATACTCTTTCTTGTAGGAAGTAACAACCACATTTTGCTTGCTTGATGCTCTTATGGAAGGATGCTTTGTTTCTCAAAATTTTACATAAACTACAACAAAATGAAGCAAGAGCCAAGAGTGTATTGTTTAGCTTCAGGGTTTGAATCAGACTCTCAGACAGCAAGGGAACAATCTGGCATGCCTGACCTGGAGAAGGCAGGAGGAGAGGAAGAGGAAAGAAAGGAATGGACAAAATCTGTTTTCTGGAGCCTTATTTCAAATAAGGAATTTCTAGTTCCTGATGAAGAACATGCTATAAACCACTGCAAGAAAATGTCTGCATGAACCTGCCAGTGATCTGAAGGAAAGGCATTGAGAAAAGCCTGAAATACCTACAGTGACAGAGCTTTCCCATTTTTAACTATTTCACTGTCAACTGGAGTGTACCAGGTAAGGGATCCTCATTGCACAGCACCGTACAATCCATATAGATCTGCCTGATGAACTACCAAATTTGCATTCTATGTCTCCTGTTTGGACAAAAGATTGTTTGGAAAGAGTTTGATTTAAAAATGCATTGTGACTGTAATCCCTTTTTTACTGCTCTTTGTTGGGAACTCTCTACAGCAAGACAGCAGCACAGAATGCCCCTTGGATATACCAAACATCATTAATGCTTTCCAGGCATGGACATTAAGAGTAGCACTGGTAATGACACCTCAGTCGCTAGCAAATGGAGATCACCTAGAACAGCATGGTTGGCCTGATACCTCCTGGCCAAGAAATTACATGTTTTCACTGCAA
>NW_009952887.1:130396-144903 GCF_000747805.2 Chaetura pelagica | reverse complement strand
CTTAAGAGACCAAACTGTCCCATGGATAACAATGGCAACATGAAATCTGGAAAAAACACGGCCCTCACACTCACAATTATGTAATTCACTGATACAGCAGAAATCAGGTGGAATGTAGTCACACTGTAATGGCACAAAGAAAGCACTTTGGTACGAAAAACAATCTGTTAAATAAATCTAAACTAACTCAGAATTGCAGAATAGTACCACATGCCTGTGCCCCATAGACTGGGAAATGTTGTGTGTGTTGTGTTAGGCTATTCAACTGAAAATTCAACTGAAGGAGGATTGTGGATTAGGGTTGCATTGGTACAGCCAGGACTATGAGCTCCTCCAACACAATAAGGAACGCTGTACGTCAAAAGTGAGGCACTGATCAAAAAATGGAAATTACATGAATTCAAGAGAAACACTGGGAAGGATTTTGCCCTCAGAAAGTAGATGAGCAAAAGGAGATAAAAGTGTACAATTGCATCATTTTGCGCTCTTTGCTAATAGGCATAATCAAGAAGGTAAAGACAAAGTGACAGACCATATCTGTGAAGGACCAGGTATTTCCTTACACGAACATGAAATGTCCTTTGAGTCAGCCGACAAAACTGACTTAAAACGGTGTCTCCACACGGCGCTGAACCCCCTCTGTGTGTGTGTGGGGGGGGGAGCAGCTGCTGCAGGGGAGGAGCCGTGGCCGGAAGCAGGGGCAGGACTAGGTCCCGTCTGATTGGCTGAAAAGCCCAGAAATGCAAAACTGGCGCCGAAGAACCCCATGAGAGAGGCAGCGCGGCACGCCCCTCTCTCTCTCTCTCTCTCTCGCTCTCTCCTCGTGTGTGCGAGGCGGGCGTCTACACCGCTTGCCTGCCCGCCGCCGCTGCTGCCAAAAGTCCCAGCGCCGCTGCAACCGCCGCGTTTCCAGCGTCTGCACACCTACGGTCCCGGAGCCGCGCACCGACTGTCGCCGCTTTGTGGTGGGGGGGGCGACCTGCGCTTGGAGTGCCCGCAGCTTCTTTGCTATCCTACCTGCACTGCCGTGGTGAGACAATTCCGGCTACCCCAGCTTATAGGGGAAAATATAATCCAGCCATTCGGGCATACCCCTCCCCTCTGCTTCCCTCACGTGAATAAGATGTGTAACTAAGGTGTACCCATATATGTTTAATGTGTTGTAATCACTCCTTTTGAACCTCCTGCCCCAAATTGCTTTGTTTTCCCCACAATAAACCTTGCTGTTGTTAGAAATTTAGTAAGCACTGAGCGAGTTATTCACTCAAAAAAGTCGGGACATAAGTTCCTGTATCCTCTGTGTGAGGCGATACCCACGTGTGGATCTCTCAGCAAATCCTGATAAGTTAATACACTCCAATAAGGAGACATAATAGGTCACGGATCGTGACAATATCTAACTGCCATTTCCAGTACTGAAATCTATTACAATATTCCAGTGTCCATGACCTTCATGATTGGTTTTGGTTTTCTACTGCCATGGGTGTCACCGGTAAGCTTCAGCTTATCAGATGGCCTGTACACAGCTGCTTGCTTAAAAGGAAAGTTATAAAAACATGGGCAATTCCTTAACTCCCTGAGCATCAGGCTAGTGCTAGACAGTAGTAAAAAAAAGTAGTCTCCTCTAGTCATCAAAATGCAGAAGATATGGAGGAATAAGACAACTGACAGATATTCTCTCCACACAGAAATATTCCACTGGGGAAGAAAGTTTACATTTGTTTCTACCTCTACCATGAATTTTGATCATAAAATTTGACACAACTTAAAAATCTGCAAGGAAGCCTGAAAATGAGCCAACTGAGCAACCCTGCAATTTTTTATATGTTGTTCTAACGCTTTCACTTCCCACTCCTCCATCTTCTCTTAAATTTGTTATCCTTAGTTATGTTATTTATGAACTCTTAGCATGTGGTTAACTTTAGACAATCCTATCACAGTTGTTGACTACAGTACATGTAAAGTCAAATATGTATTTTCAGCATCAACGCATAATAGATGAAAACTTGCAAACAGTGTACACCAGGCTTTATTATGCTGTAAATTCTCCAGAACTATTTAGAAATAAAAACAGCAACAGTTAGCTGCCAAGAATTATGTTCTACGGAATTGCAAAATAGATTGCCATGTTTTTAAGGAACATCCAGCACACAAAAAATGTAAGAGCATGGGTAAACCCAGCAATCAGAAAGAAGAAAAAAAAAAAAAAAAGACTGTATTTGGTAGTAAGTTTGGGAAGATGACCATTTAAATCACCTCAGTAGTAGAAACTGAAGCAAAACTTTCAAGACATATTAATGCAGGTCAAATGAAGGTAACATCTGGTTGCTACTGAACTGTTTCTTTGAATTTTCTGTATATTCTTCTAGGCAGTCTACAGTAATGAGTAAAATAACTCCACAGCCACATCTAGACAAATGGATAAAAAGGCTTTGCAAAAGGTTCTCATCCGAGTACCACCAATTTTTACAAGAATTCTAAATATTGATGCTTAGCTTAATTCTTTTCCAAACACATCTCAAGAGATCAAATTTAAAGTAAAATGTGCTAATAATCCCACTAACAAATTAGCTTCTATTGTTCTCTTGTTATAGTCAGCACATTCAAAGCTTGTTTTCCTGGACAAGCTTCAAGTTTTTACTGGATACTTTCCAAGCAGCTCTGTGTCACAGTAATGTGACAGAGGCAGACCCTGAAAGTTCACAGCCATTATTCAAACAACCTGAAGACATTTCTAATGTTAACAACCTAATGGTTCAAAAAGATATTTTCTATTTATACGTGTGCACTACCCATACCTGCAGTACCACTGAGAGGGAATAAATAAAATAAAATTGATAAACTTGCTTCATTGTTTGTTCGCAATTTGTTAGATTAAGTGATTGATCGCTCAGAGTGAATCATTACTAAGTTAACATACAGATAAAACAGTAACCAAGATTAAAAAGAAACAGACAAAAAACAACCGCTTGAGAGTACACAGTAGCAGTGTCAGTGGTTTAGAGATCAGCAAGAAAATGAAGTCCTTTGGCACATGCAGTTATGAGTGTGCTTAGAACAATCCAATTTTTTATCTATCATGCTTGTTTGCACTCCTGACATGATGTGCACTGTTTGTACTTCCTTGTACATTTCTCTCTTTGCTGGCATATGCTTAACAAAACAAAAACAAACAAACAAAAAAGTTTTTTCTGATATTTACATACAACTCAGCAAAACAACATACAGAGACAGTCATGCATTAGTTCTTCCAGTGGAATGGTCCTGGAGCTATATGTATTGTATGATTGGTTTACCATAAAGAAACTGTAGTTCAGATGCAGGGTAAAGCAACCTGCTAGCCTTACTCTTTTAAGGGAGAGTGATCGTTTTGCAAATGACTGTGCTCAGTGTGAAAAAAAGGTATCAGAGATTGGTGGAAACTCTAAAAACTCATATACAACCAATCAACTGGAAAACACAAATGTCGTTTCTGTTCATAAAAAGGAATAAATGCACAGGTTAGCCAAAATCTAGGAAAAAAAGAATGAAAAATAATTAAAAAGGAGAATAGGAAGGAGACCAATAGTAATAACAACAACAACTTTCAATTCTTATTTTTTTTAAAAGCAACTGTCAAGCATCTTGCTCTGTGAGAATCAGCAATTCCTGCCTTTCAGGATGCTGATTGTACAGCAGGAAGGCAAGCTCCACTGAGAAAACTATGGGGGAAAGGAAAAAAAAATCAATAGCTGTCATTAATCAGATGAAGAACATTTAGTACTCCTACATAAATAACAAAGAAGGTATCAGAATCATATCTCTACAAATTGCCTCAAAGATCTTTTAAGTGATCTAGGAACCAAAAGTCATCTCCTGAATTATATTGTAGGATGAAAGGCAATATATGCAGAGCACATTTCCGTTCTTAATCACATATATAGGAACATCTGTTAGGATACATGTCCTCACTTCCCCCCTTATGACTGTTTTCATTTAGTGAAACAGTACAGACAGAGAACAAAAGTAACTAAAATATTAATAAAACATACTAGTAAAGAAAAAAAATTGTTATGAAAAAGGCCTGCATTTTAATAAAGCAAAACTAGTCCTCTGCAAAAGGCCAACTGCACCTTCCCCCAGAATCTCAGAGTTCAGTAGCTCCTCCAGCATGCAGGACTCCTCTCCATCTCCATTTTACACTGGGGGAGGAGAGAGGAATAACTGGGCTTCTTAGAATTATTTTCTATTATCATTTAATAAAGGGCAGAAATTCTTGCATACAGCATGCCACTTAAGCTCTCTTCTCCCTTCTTCTACCTCATCAACTGCTAGCTAAGGGAAACAATATCCACACCTCCTGCAAGAGAAGGCAAAGAGCATCAAATGTAAGTAAGCTCAAGGTCTTACCTCCAGAGCACCAGTGGTGTAAATGCCACAAGTGCCAAAGTTCCACTTCAAATCCTTTTCAGAAAGATTTAAGCAGAATAAAAAGTAACAATGGAAGCAACCGAGTGCCTTCTGTTACAGATGACAAAAAACAGCTCTGGATAGGTAAGTGCACACTGGTTGAAGTACCTTACTGACTGAGTGCTCCACTACTCATGTCCTACCCAGACAAATTGGGAAGAGATTTCTCTCCTGTGGACTGCCAGTAGGAAAATGATGTCCTTGTTGTGACTGTGTGAATCTTGATCCTTTTCTTTAGAAACAGAAAATGAGAGTGATGCCTATGCTTTTCCCAGTAAAGTCCTAAATAACCATCTTCTAGGATTCTCGTATGAAAAAGTTTCTGAATCCCTGGGCTACGTACACAACTGATAAGCGAAGAGAGTATCATCTGAGGTATATAACAAATCAAACAATAGAAGCTAGAAGAAAAGTTAAGTCATGCCACTGGTCACAGAGACCAAACTTGCTCAATCTATAAGCAATTCTACCACCTGAGGTTTAATTTGGCAACTATAATTAACTTCTGAGTTTCCTCACAAGGTACAGTCTAAGAGCCACATAGTCTTAGCATGAAATAGATGCACGTTACGCATCTCACATGCATATCTTTAATGCATCTTTTGAAGTCAGATCTCAGCATGTCAATTTTCTGGATAGCAATTACTGAGAACCGTAATTTCTTTCCAGTCCATTTTGCATCCTTAAAGACTGACATTTCTGGTGCAGCTCTGGTCCTGTGCAGACCACTGTGACGCCTGTTCTTCTCAGTACTGAGCAGCCTCTTCCCACACGTCAATGTGAGGTGTTAGGACATGTATCTCTCTCCAAGCAGATTACATTTAGAGATGTAGCGTTCTGTCTCTTTAATGTAGTGCCCTTAGTCAAATAACTGAAACTTACAGTGAGCTCTTTTGCTTTAGTGCAATTTCCCAGTTACAACAGCTTTGATAAAGGAAGGTCTTGACAAGAATCAAATCACATGGATTTAAGTCACGACTCTGAAACTGTGGAAGAACCATTTGTTCTCTTTGCCTCAGTCTCTTTCAAAGTTCGAACAGGGAAAGCAGTACTGTCTTGCTTCAGAAACATTACTGGAGTTAAGTTCATCAATGCTTGGTAATTAATCCATATGCTAAGGAAGTGTCTGTGAAAGCTCACCAAACAATAAGAAACTCTCACATAAATCAACCATTCTGAAATATCAGACAACTTAGGGATTTAAGACCTCTTAAATTCCTTCTTCATGAATGCCCTTAGCATTTGGAAATACTTTCCTTATGCAGTACTTTATTGTCCACCCCAGCTAAGTCCTGAAGCCCTCACTTTGGCCTATATTTAAGATTGGAAACATCAAAAGAACTAACCATACATCTGAAGAAAAGAATATACTTAAATGATCCACTTTATGGTGTCCTGGTCCTCATTCACAGCTGTAAGCAAAAGCCTACAAAGTGTGGCTGGAAAGAAGTCCACATGACAAATATACAACCCTCTTTATGGGTGATATCTGAACTCTGTGGTATGAAACCATGACACAACAGTACCTATCCTTAGCCTATTCTGTACTGTGAGGACATACATTTAAATGGACCGTATCTCCACCGAGTACATAAACACTGTTGATTTTGCAAGTAAGCGTTTTTGGAAAACCCCAGCATTCATGATACTTCAAACAGATCCTTTATATACCTCTTCACATTTTCCAAAGCACCAGTATAAGGTCATCACTGAACACAATATATAGCACCAACGGTCTGATGGAGTATGGCAAATCTGTATTTGCTTGGATACAGCTCCCATACACACTGGTGTACAGACCACCTTGGTAAGTGTTTTCTCCCTTCTACTGTGTGTCAAGTGAAAGTGTACAAAAATAAGTCATTAAAAAAATACACTACATGTTCTTGCTGTAGAACATGAAGAAAATTCTCTGTAGGAATCTGCATATCTATACTGATTAATCCTAACAAAAAAAATAAATGCACTGGTCACATAGCTTTGGTGTCACGGTTTGGAAAACCTTGAGAAACATGGAGGCAAAGTCAACACTCCTGCCTGATCAGATACAGTATATGAGCTGTAACACTTGTGTCATATGCACTTACTTAAGCATAACGAGCAGGGCCTCTGGCATCAGCATATGGCCAGTGAGACATGGTAATCGGTTTGCACTTGCACTACAACGTTACTGACTGCTCATATAGTGACAGACCAATACAAATACAGTAGTTACCACAGCTACTGAAAATAGAGGAGGAAAACAGTGGCAGCCCATTCCAAGTGTAGCAACAGTAATTATAACTCATCCTCAGAGGGGTTTTTCCAATAAATATGGAACCTAAAGTTATTTACATTCTAATTAATTCTCTCAAAAAACACCCTAGAAATATCCTGTCCTCATTTTCAGCTTCTTTAAATCAGGATAATGCTGCATCTGGAAGAGAATTATTTAAATTAGGCCTCACCTGCAAGGCTTTCTCTGAGACTGGTTCCTGCGAGTAAGGGAAGCAGAAAAAAATCCCCACAAAACACCTATTCCCCCCAAAAAAACCAAGATGTCTTTAATATAGCCAGACTTCAGATGAATAATTCAAAACCAAAACTGCTTACTCACAAGCCTTCTCTACCTACAACTACTTCTACAATTTGATTTCAGGCACCAGGCAGTGTAAAAAAAATTGCAGGACAATAACATCACACATCCTCCATATACAAAACAAGAGTAATTAAACATGGAGGAATTAATTTCAACATTTCTGTGCGGCACACAAATAAACACAACTCAAAGCATGTACCATCCAGTCAACCTCTTCTGCATCCTTCCCACTGTAGCAACTTGTGTACAACATTGAGAAGGTGGCCAACTTCCAAATTGTTTTACAGCATTTCATCTTCAACCGCTGCTTAATATGCCTCTGAACGAGCAATACAGATGGGCTGGAGAGACAAGTGACTCTTCCTCACAGCACATGCACACATAAGAAGCAAAAACAACCAATCCTCTACAAGCAGCAGGAGATGCTCCTGTACATGAAGCATCTAAACAAAAAAGTGCCTTGTCATCTGGCAGCAGGAGCCCCCAAGCACTGTCATCATGGCAGCAAGAGCACACACTGATGCCAAGCTTTTATTGCAACTTGTCTTGCAATGTATCTGCATCATAATGCTGTCAAAGGTTCCCATGACTGAAACAACATTCTGCTATTTTTCAAAAAGGTGTTGTTCTCCATTGCTGCTAGAAGGGACTCCTCACTTGGAAGCAACCAAAAATTATACACCTTTTGAGATGGGTCAAGCAAGTGCCTCAGTCCCCAACACAAGGTAGAAATCGTGGTAAGCCATGTCTTAAGGAAGGGACTTTATAACTTGATGATTACATGTGACAATACAGAAGAGTCCTTTCTTCCAGTAACAGCTATTTGCTTATTTTTAAATGTAATAGAAGTGACATAATAAAACAAAATGCTTAAAAATTAAAGCAAAGCCATTTTTCTTTCACTCAGATGTATAGAATGGTAAAGGAAAAATAATTTAAATCACTTCCTTAGTAATACAAGTAATATTTAAATAGATTTAATAGTGCTGCTCCAAACCAATGAATTATTAGTATAAAACCTATTAAAATGTAATTTATTTTTTTTCCTGAGCTGAGGGGAGAGAGATTTAAATCCACTGAATTTTAATATTTCAGCTTGAGCTGCAGGAGGTAGAGAAAGTCCAAATGAACTATTCCATCAGCACCATTCAAGCATGAACATTTTAATCAGTTTTACTTCCTTGGAGTTCTCCAACACAGTTTACGCTGTCATTCTGAAAGCACTTAACACAGAGGGTGTGAAAAACCACCAAGGCTTGTTATTGCCTTCACAATTGATGGCAAATAATTTTGCAGACTTCCTATCATTAAAATGTCACTGTTAAAAATTGAGGTTCAGCACTTCTTGTGCTAAACTACATTTTCTTTGAACACCATCACATACCTGTTCTTAAGTTTTTGGTACGTTTATCTCTCTCTGTGTCATAAACAGGCACACAAGTAGTAGCCTCCATTTCTGCCTTATTACCCAACTGCAGCTGAAAACTGACTTATTTTTAACAGAGAGGGGGGAAAAGACTATAAAGAATTTCTTACAAAGTTACAAGTACATTCACTAGCTGCCTTATTAAAATGTAACCACATTCACTCAGTATGTTCAGATTATATAGTAGAATGGATAAAGAACAACAGCAACAAGCAAAAACATTGCAAGAGAGTTAGATGACTCAATTTAATAATACAGGAAATGAAAACATAATTTGTAATTAGATCATATTACTGATTTAAGGCTACAATTTGTGTGTTGTTGCAAAAGTGTGATTTTGCGGATTCTAATTTAAAAACCCGATAGCTATGACACATGACAAGATTAACTGGATACATCACACTGCCCACCCCAATATACCCAACCTGGAAAGGAGTTCTGGATATGCACTACAAATTGCTCTGATCAAGAATGCTATACCATACTGTCCACAGAAAACAACAGATGCGGAGTCTGGATGCTTGCAGATTTACAGTCCTCCTGCAGCATGTGTATGATACCTAGTTTTAGGTTAGTTTTCTCACTGCATCTCTCTAGAAGAGAAAATAGGTTATATTTAACTTGTTCCAGCCCGTCAACAGTTTTAAACTGAACATGACCTGTGAAGAAGTCATTATAAGTGTGTTCACTCCATTAAACACAACTAGTTTATTGTCAGGAGAGCTGCCGTCTCCCCGGGTTCCAGGCTCACTTCAGTATTTTGCATTTAAACTGCACGGATCAGTGATTTGGTTCATTTACCAATGAAGATAGAATATACAGTGCTTCATCAGATTCCATTAAATCAAAACACATTGATATAAAAATACAGACACGTGAAACACAAAGAGAGACATGATCTGTGCACATTCGATTCTTTTCTTGTGCCGTCCTCCATTCCCTAGTTTTCCTCCGTTTAAAGCAAAGGGATTTAGTATGAGAGAGGTTAACTGAACAGGGCCCCCCCCGCAAAGCACAGAGAAACTTAAGCTACAGTTGTATTTGAAAAACTCAGATACTGCTTCCGCCTCTGTAAACTCAACAAGTAACTAAAACATAGGTTTTTAAAACTTGTGAAGAGCAAATGAATTTCAGAAACTTTTAAAACATTGTAAGGTTAAAAGAACACAAACTCCGTCAGATTTCTCAAACAGCAAAATAGTATTAGAAAATAAAATTAGAAGTATAGAAAAGTCATGATTTCTCACTACCTTCTTTATTAGTACTCACTTCACAAAGTATAGCAAGTCTTTTTAGTTTCATGCTTCGATTTCAGAGTTCAAATCTAAGTGCAGACATAACATCACTGTGGGTATTCATGAAACTGGAACTTAAGCTTTTTTGATAACTTGCTATCCTATTTATTCCTTTTTAAAGCATTGATCTCTGAAAGACTGGATTAGAAGATTTCTCTTTAAATCTGACGAACACAAAGTTTTCATTCCATATTGCCCTGTTTCTCTAAAAATAAAGGGCATTTAGTTTTTCCCATACAGCATTTCCTAAGTCATCATAAAACAGCAGAGTGAGAAAAGGCAGTAGAGCAAGGTAAAAATCAGTCTTGTGAGGTTAAGTGAGAGCTGTCCCATTTTAATGTACAAACCCAAAATTCAGATGAAAATTTGAGGCAACAGAATTTCAATTGACTTAAAGAGAGAAATTCAGACAGCAACAAACAAAACAGAAAATTTACTTTTGTCTGATGAGGGAAGACCAACAGAGGTTACTGCTAGGCTTCCAGACAAGTGTCTAGCCTATACAGATTATGTGTCGTTTTGTGGTTCTTGAAACCAGAATAAACTTAAATAACAAGTGCAATAGTCAGTACCTATAACATCACATGTTAAACATCAATCAAGTTATTCCTTAACTGAAAGCAAATTGCTTTTTGCAGTCTACCTAACACATACAAAGGTGAATGGCAAAAATGTACAAGAGGAAACGGTGAAGTATTCATACACGTGTGCACATACATGCACACACAAAACACTACGTGCACATACACACAAACACTATGTATGCACATGCAGCACAAGCATATAAATACTTCTTTAACAAAGAAGCCAACCTTTAGCTACTTATTTATGCAAAGAAAGTTAATAGAAGGGAATAATTTTGGATAGGTAATGAAAATTAATTGGGAAATTACTCATCTCCCATTCTCCCCACTGGAGCGTAAAAGTTGTACAACAAATGTTTTTCATGATTCTACAAGACTCATTCTGATTCACCCCCTTCTTTCTAATGGGCACGTCAGAGGAAATAAAGGTTACTTTTTTCCACTTTTATCTTCTAATTGACTAGCAGTGTTTTCTTGTGGTCAGAGGGATACAAAATAGAGTTAGAAACAAGCAAGAATCACAGTGCTGCACTACACCACCGTCAGCAATGATCAGAGTCCTGATTTCCTTGTTAAAAGACAGAGGCATAATTGAAGCAATATCTTCACTTCAGATTGATTACTTGGCGACCCTTATCCACATCTTCACTCAGCAATTTGAATTTTAATGAAAGTAAATGGAATAATTAGCATTTCAAAGTGTGTTTGATACACTGAATTAAAAAAAGGAAAATACTTTTATGCATAATCTATACACAAAAGAAAAAGCGTTTGGGAGGGTGCAGATGATGGGAAGTACAGTTGTAGTGTCTTCATTAGAATAACTTAAACAATTGCTTGCACCAGCTGCATAATTATACATGTGAATAATGTGCTATTAAGCTATGACTTCTCACCTTTATTTTAGGTAGTGTGAACAGCCACAGCTTTCATTGTTATGCCTTTCCTCTCCAGCTGTAAAATGTAAACACTACAATCTCGCAGGACTGCTATACTGGGCTAATACTGCTGGCAGTAAAGCTTTTACACAAGGGGCTCCACACTCCCGTATTTTAAGATGACTGGGAGCGGGACACCTATGAGCCTACTGGTGACGAGTGGATTTGCCATCCATCTTGGTTGCTTCAGTTTGTTGGTTTTTTTTCTAAATGGAACAGCTACTTTTTAATGTAAAAATACAAAGTGCAGCGAATATTCACAGCCTTGAGCCATCAAACAGAAAAAGATGTGGGCAGCAGGGATGGGAAAAACCTCCTAAAGCAGTTTGTTATAGGAAGGCTACTGGTTACAGTGGCTGCAGAAGCAGACTGGCAGGTGGCATGTGAAAAAAACCCAATGTTACTTAAAAGGACAATAAAAAAACCAGACAGTCATCCAGCTTCAGCAAATGGATACAACCCAGACAGTAATTACCCTGTTAGTCTCCTCAGTACAGTGGAAACAAAAGTTTTCACATAGTAACCAGCTTTTATGAAGATCAAGCTACTGAACTTCACTGCCCACAACTTTTGCCCAGTGGATGGAAATGAGTTCATACAAGAGAGAAAGAAAATAAAAAGCTATTTACAAACACTATTAAGAGCAAAAACGGAAAGACCACATACCCCAATGATTGCGTTCAGTTCTGCCATGGTCACTTGCTTGGCACGCTCCACAGCCTGCACCACTTGTTGCTGGTGCTATAAATGAAGATGAGAAACAGAATTATTTGTTTTCTAAATTCTTAAGCAGGGGTTCTTCCTTTTATCTTTTTTCTTTGGTTTTCAAACACATGTAGAGTTTGAAATAACTCTTCTCTAACAGACAGTCACATTCTGCTTTGACCTGTGAGAGAATCAGGTAATGGGAGGATTTTTTTATGCCATTACTTGCCAGGAATTACACATTCACTCCCCAAAGAGCTATTTCACAACCTGGCTAAATGGGAAACTGTCTTCCTTTTGTTCATCAGCACAGTGTGCTCTTGAATTCACATGCCAATGTAAAATGCAAGCCACTTTCCTTACAAAAACAGAAAAAATTCTTTTTTCTTTTTTTTTTTTATTTTTAAAAAGCATACTTAAAAAGAAAGGTATTTATTTTCAACAAGCGCATGGCACACACATCACTGAAGGATATACAGATTCTCCTAGGTACATTTCAAAGCAGCTCAACTGCAAGAAAGAAATTTAAAATGCTATTCACAATTCTGTCAAACATGTGAAAGAGAACTAATTATTTAAATCCCCAACTTGTAAATTTCAGTAGCTTTAAGAAGTCCATCAAAAACACATGGTCTAATTAACAACAGAGTTAACAAGCTTCAGTGGTTATATTATCTCAGTTTGACTGATACTGTATTCCTGCAGTAAATTCAGAATTGCTGTATACTGAAAACTGATTGATATTTATTTGAAAACATCAACAACAAACAAAAGAAGGTCCTCATCTTGCAACCAGATCCATGCCTGTTTGGAGCCCTGCCGGTGGCCAATTCATCTGCACAGGCAGCCTTGCAGGATCAGTATTTCACACAACAAATTGGTGCAAAGTGGGGGGTTAGGGAGAATTCCAAGTAGGTTGTGTGATCGGCTCTGGAAGTGAGTCATCCTTGATCTACAGCCACACATTAAACATGAGGAATGAGCTCTTGCCTATCTGAAGAGGTGCTGAAGCCACAATGATGAAACATCAGCTCTGTATAGAAACCAACATCTAGATATTCTTTGTCTCAAAGCCTAAGGAAAGTGCTCAAAAGGTCTCTCTGAAGCCTCCAGTTTGCTGGCCCCTATGGCTTTATACCTGGGCAGAGTGAAGCCAGGGTACAGATCATACAGCAACTCCTCCCATGAGTCCCTACTAAGGGCAGAAAATAAGGTGGGGACCTAAATCCTCAAGACTTCCTCCAACACAAGAGTAGGTAAAGAGCATCAGAAAGACTCCTCAGTCAGCAACCTGAGCCCCACTAGGAAAGAGGGCTGTAAGGAATGGCTTTGCTACCTCGGGGGCTTGGCACTCTCAGATTTGCTGCTTCTATCTCAGTACAACACAAAAATAAAAATGGCATTTTCACTTATAAACTCTCTCCCATAAAAGCCCTCAGGGGAGGAAAAGAAAGCCTCAAAATCCACCTGTAACTGTAAGAAATGCTGACCTCAACGACAAAAAATGTATAAATGCAAATAATGAAGGAGATAATTTAGAAACACTCATGGAAGGAAGAAAATGGTTTTAAGCAAAGAAGAATTAAATGAAGGAAATGCCAGAAGAGCAAATAACATATTACTGCAAACAGAAACACAGCAATCTCTTTTAGTTTTGTAAAGCTACAGTGCTAATGTAAGCCAGATCTGTCACTTTTAAACAGACAATGTAAAGAACAAAAAGCGGGCTGATCATGAGCAAATGTGTTTCTGGCATTCAGAGAAAAAATATTTAAATGCAGTGGTGTATCAACATCACAGATAAACCAGTAAAAAGAAAGTAACGACACTCAGGCCTCAAGTTCCTGACAATGTGTTACCATCATCACATTTTGATGAGAGGTACAGCTTTCCTCAACTATATAGCTGAAAATGCCTGGTAACATATGGCAACAGGGTTATCATAAAAATTACACCACTCTTTCTGGTGGAGGTCTGCCATGCCAAAAATGGGTCAAAACATTTGATCAAGCCATTAAAAAAAATATTTTTTTTTAAATCCCCAAAATAAGTTTAAAAAATATTTTAAATTATTTTTAAAACCCCACAATATTCACTGAGAAGTTTACAGTCATCTTTACTTTCCTACTATTTCCTAGGCAATGCTTTTTGCATTGAGGTAAAGAAATGGATCTAGCTCTTGATGTGTATGTACATAAGAACGTTTAATTCCAACACCTGTTTAGTTAAATCCTGTTCGCAGGGCCATGGACAGGAGAAGAAGAAACTTCTGAGGAACATACAGAAAGACAGCCTGAAAACTTCACACATTTTAGGAATCACTCCAATTTTCATTCTGGTTTTGGAAAAAAAAGTCAACTCCACAAGAGTTTGAGTGTTTTTCTTTACAACAAATACACAAAGAATGGCCCTGAGGAGTATTCGGGAACAACATTTCATGCCTAGGTAAGGGGAAGGAAAGGCAGAGGTGCAGAGTACCAAAATCTCACTTTCAGATTTCTGCTGGAAAGCACTATCAGGCAAAAATTCCCT